>NC_134409.1:46741309-46961309 GCF_038048845.1 Mixophyes fleayi
CAAGGACATCTGTGACAGGTCCTCACATGGTAAGTGCAGGCATAAATGGGCACATGGATGTGAAGAGCCTTCGAAGATAGAAATCAGAGTTTGAGATGTGAGAGATTGTAATAAAGAATTGACAGATATGCTAACAATTTTTGTAAAAAATAATAATACTGATTTTTTGTTTTGACACCCAGCCGGTGCGGTGTGGACACACTATTGTTGAATGCCAGTTCCTATGACCCTACCGACTTCCAAGGAATATAGTAAACCTTGACCAGGCCCAGAAGTCAAAGTTTATGGGATCCCCATGATACACAGTGCTACATATAAATCGTGCAGTCACCAATGTAAGAGCTTTTCTAAGTGCATTTTGGTTCACATATGGGTGGTTTTCAGAATACATGAAGGAGTCACAATGTGAAAAAATAATGGTTACAGATACTAGAAAATAATAATTTTATGGTAGAATAAGTAGAAGTAATATATGGGTTAAAACATATGTTTGAAAAATTCATGGAACAATTTTAATGCTTGATGCATGGACACACTAGAAGGGTCAAGAGGTTGTTATTCATTATAAGTTCTTAAATTTGACACTTAATATATTATCATACATCTGTGCCCACATGGAATGCCTTTGAACAGACTCCTGGGGGTAAATGTATGAAACGCCGATTTCCGCAAGTCGCCGGAAATAATTTTTGCATAGACAGCTAAATGCAAACATCTCACCCTCACAAATAAAGCTCTCTCTAACTCCGCTGCTCCATATCTCTCCAACCTCATCTCCACTCATACTCCTTCTTGCCCTCTATGGTTTTCCAATGACCGCTGTCTCACCTCCCATCTGGTCACCACCTCTCATTCCTACATTCAAGACTTCTCCTGTGCTGCCCCCCTTCTCTGGAATGATCTCCTCCATCTATCAGGCTTTCCGCTAGCCTGCAAAACTTCAAATGCTCCCTTAAAACCCATCTGTTCAAGTTAGCCTACCCTTCCTCCACCTAAGCCTCCCCTCCTACAGTCCTCTTCTCTATCTTTCTTTACTTACCTTTCTATACCTTGCCCCTCCTACTTAATCCTGTGCTTCTCGTCCCTCACCCCATCTTGTCACTTTGTGTCTCCTGCCAGTCTCCCCTCACCTTTAGATTGTAAGCTGCCTTGAGCAGGGCCTCTTTACCTTTGCCTTCATTCCTTCAACACGTCTCCCCATTTTGTCACTTGACTCCTGCGCCTATCTTTCCTCTGCTCCATTGCCTCTGCTTCTCTATCTTTGCCCTGATCCTATAAGTGGTGCCCACTCTACTGGGCACATGGCACAGGCTCAATCCCTTATTCACTCTCCACCTGCCTTCTCTCCTTTTCTATCTGTACATATGAATTCACTTTTACCACGTTTCCCTGTGCACCTTTCCATGCCAAACTGGTACTTGCTTATGCCAATTGTACTTTGTTTATACTTATTGCACTTTGTTTACACTTATGACACTTTTACTGCACTTGTTTTAGTACTACCCTGTATGCCATGTATTTTTACCATGTACTTTTATCTTATGATCTATGTATGGCGTTGTGGACTCTTTGTGGCGTCTCATAAATAAAAGAAAATAATAATAACATCTCGACTTTTGGTTTATACCATTGTACTTAACATTTAGCAATATTCATAACTGTTGTAGTTATTATTATAAAGGTGCAAAATTCAGTACATGGCAAATAACAAGATAGCATTCTTTACAGATTAAGCTAAAACATAATACAGCAATTTGCTTTATAACCAAGAAGACAAATTGCTCTACTTCAGTTTTGCACACGTTATACCACTTTATACAGATAGTGGTAGAGTAACACGTTTATTGGTGTCTTAATAATTAGAAATATGACTTCAGTATCACTTTAATCATTTCTGTTGCTCTGGGAAATAGATCTGCAAAATAAACTGCATATTGGTGTCTGCTTTTCAATGAGCAAACACATTGTATTCCTTGCCAAAGAAAAGTTTCACAGCACCTTTGTTAATTGAAACTGAATCACACACCAAAAACATACTAGTAGGTTAATTGGCTGCTAACAAATTGACCCTAGTCTCTCTTTCTCTCTCTCTCTGTGTCTGTGTGTGTGTACGTTAGGGAATTTAGACTGTAAGCTCCAATGGGGCAGGGACTGATGTGAATGAGTTCTCTGTACAGCGCTGCGGAATTTGTGGCGCTATATAAATAAATGGTGGTGATGATGATGATGATGAAAAACCCCACTGGCATCCGGGCTCACAAGAAACCCCTGACCTTGATCGCCAAGAGCTGCATCCCTGTCCGCAGAGCACCCAGCACCCAGCCCACAAGCAATCCTCGACCAGGGTCACCAGAGGTGGCACGACGACAGCAAGGAAGGCAGTTCGAAACACAGGCAATCCTCATCATCATCAACATTTATTTATATAGCGCCAGCAAATTCCATAGCGCTTTACAATTGGGAACAAACACTGATAAGACAATACTGGGTAATACATACAGACAGAGAGGTAAGAGATCCCTGCTTGCAAGCTTATCCCTGCTTACAATCTATAGGACAATGGGAGTTAGAAACACAAGGGCATGTGCTACATCATATTGCACAATGGACCAGCTAGAACGCAATGTTGCAATGTTGGTCAGAGGGTTGTTGTCTTGCGTTAGCAGTGTAGAGGATGGTAAAAGGGTAATCTAGGGAAATTAAGATGGTGGTTGAGGAATATCATAACCTTGTCTGAAGAGGTGGGTTTTCAGTGAACGCTTGAAAGTTTGAAGACTAGAGGAAAGTCTTATTGTGCGTGGGAGGGAATTCCACAAATTGGGTGCAATCACAGACACCTCAATATTCTGCAAGTACAAACCGTATGTGCTGAGAAACCCCAACGCGCCTCCGTGCCATAGAGCACCCCCACCAGAAGGGACGTCTGGTCTGGTGAACCAGAGAATGATCCACCCAAATTGAAACCAATCGGAAGCTGATCAAACAATCAAAACATCATATGTATAATAGAACACCCACATCGCACCAAACAACCAGAGTATGAGACTCCAAAAAATTACAACAATACAACAGTCTGTAAACAGGACCAATGGATCCCCCACAGAAACAAACAAATAAACACATTCAAGAGTAAGCAACACACAAGACAGTTAAGCACTACACACAAGATACACGTCCTCCACAACCACTCCACCAACCTCACACAAAGGTCCGATAAAGTGGCTGAGCAGATAAAGCACCATCCCAGAAAAATCAACAGTCCTGGGCCCAAGCCCCAGAAAAAAAAAAAACAAATCCCAGGTCCCCAACTAGATACCTAACCCCCATAAACATCAGGGATCAAATACAACACATCCAATGACCCTATATACAGGAGACTAGCCACCACACTGCACAAACAGCCACAATCCAAATCTGTGCATTTCACCTAAACCATCTGGCTCCAATGCACTAAAACGATGGATCTAACAAGTTCCATGAAGACAAAGGCACCGAAGTTTGCCACCCCCCCAATGGCAGGAGGGACAGACTCCAAGCCAACCACTCTCAAAATGTGCATTATTTATTTTAATTAATGTTTAAAACATTTTTGTTTTCATATTAAAATTCTTTCACTTTGGGAATGTGCAAGTGATTACTTTGCCACCGATACACAAATACAATCTGGTTCCATGAGACACACCCAGTGGGGGGGGGCAGGACACACCCAGTAGGGGGGGGGGCAGGACACACCCAGTAGGGGGGGGCAGGACACACCCAGTGGTGGGGGCAGGACACACCCAGTGGGCGGGGCAGGACACACCCAGTGGGCGGGGCAGGACACACCCAGTGGGCGGGGCAGGGCAGGGCACACTAGTGTCTTTGTGATGTCATCGATGTTCTGCATTATAATGTCATACCTGCCAGGGTATAAATTGCTGTCTCCCTGCCCAGGGTTACTATTACCTGGGACAACCACCTAAGGAAATGGCTGGCATTTTCACAGAAAAATGGGAAAACAGACAATATTATTATGGAGATATACTTGTCGAGGAGACATCGGAAGAGCTTGGTGGCCCCATTTCAAGATGAGAAGAAGGAGACAGCAGACTGGAAAAACTGATAAAGAAATGCTCAGCATTATATTGTTAGAAAATATATTTTTTATTATATTATATTTTTTTTTTTATTTATTTATATTATATTTATTTTTTATATTTACATTTTATTTATATATTTTTAGAAAGTATATTTCTTATTATATTATTTTTTTATTTTATATTATATTTATTATTTTATATTACATTTATTTTTTACATTTATATATTTTAAATATATTTTTTATTATATTATATATATATTTTTTTTATTAAATTATTTTTTTATTTTATTTATATTATATTTATTTTTTACATTTATATTATATTTATATATTTTAACAAAGTATATTTTGGCCATTTAACTCTGCATAGCCTCTTAATGCCCAGAGGGAAGGGCGGTCCTCGCAGCCATGGTTCCCCAGAGGTTTCCTCCACAGGGGGTTTTTCCTCTCCTGAGTGCTGAAGGACGACTCTTTGTGAGTCCATAGGCTCCCACTTATAGGTCAAGTTTCTGAGAGCCACAGGGCAGTTTTATAATGCAGAGTACACAAAAATTATATTTTATTATTATATTATATATATTACTATATTTTACCAATAAAAAAACAAAACTAAAACATTGGTTGTCCTCAAGTTTTTGAAATTGTATTTAACTGTGTGTTTAGATTATACAGTAAATGTGCTGTATACAGTATATATTGAGATGTGACATATAGCAGGTGATAGGATCATGGTAAAGGATCATGACTACATTGTTACCAGCTGTGTTCAGGGCCTGACTGAGGGTTCTGGATGCCCGTAGAGTGCCCCCATCCCCCACAACAAATGTATAGGCATATAGGAATACACCTGAATATTAATATGCAGGAGTATTCTCCAGCATTCAAATGTAGAAAATATATACGAGAAGGGGTATAGATGCGGGTACACCTGTTAGTGCATCCGCAAAGTTAATACTCCAAGCTCATACCCTAATGGCGCTACTGATTGGAATAAATAAATAAATAACCACAAGCTGCAGTCACAAAGGGCAGTGGGAATGACCAATTAAGAAGGAAAAAACAATGAGAAATAGGTGTCTGCGCCAAAAGCCACCACAACAAATGTAATGAGATAAAAAAAAAAGTCGCACTCCCATGTGTAGAATATACAATTGCATCCAACACTCCAAAACACAGACGCACAAAAACTCAATACAAAAACGTATCACAACAGTACAAAAGAACATATATAGAAATGAAAACAAAAGTATAACTAATAAAAGATATACAAATATCCAATAGCATCAAACAATATGTTGTCATCTAGAAGAAAGTTCAGACGTGCACACTTGCCAACAGAGTCCCGTTGCAGAACCTGCAAGTACAGAGCAGATGGAACAAGACACTACCTCCAACCATAGAGTTCAGCTGTGTACAGAAAAAGAGCACTCACCATAGTTGCACGCAGCCGGCCACTCACAGCCACCGACGACCGGCAAAGCGCAGATGATCCGCGCCGATGCACCGAAGCAACCGGACAGAAGGGCCTCACAGACACGACGGCCGACCGAGCAGCCCTCCACCAAAACAAAGTCTGCAGATGCCAGCAACCGCTGCGACGTAAAGCAACGCAAAGATGCACAAGACCACACACATCCAGAATCAGCCAAACAAGCAGGCAAAAACATACTAATAGGTTAATTGGCTGCTATCAATTTGACCCTAGTCTTTCGCTGTCTCTCTGTCTGTGTGTGTTTGTATATGTTAGGGAATTTAGACTGTAAGCTCCAATGGGGCAGGGACTGATGTGAATGAGTTCTCTGTACAGCGCTGCGGAATCAGTGGCACTATATAAATAAATAATGATGACTCCAAAAACATGCTGGCAGGTTAATTGGCTGCTATCTAAATTGACCCTAGTCTCTCTCTCTCTCTCAGTCTGTCTGTTTGTGTATGTTAGGGAATTTAGACTGTAAGCTCCAATGGGGCAGGGACTGATGTGAGGGAGTTCTCTGTACAGCGCTGCGGAATCAGTGGCGCTATATAAATAAATGGTGATGATGATGATGATGGGTGGGAAATCACTTCACTTGTCAGTGGTTTTAATGTTGTGGCTAATTGGTGTATGTTTGCATTGATATGTGTTCAGTGGTAATGTGTGTTTGCGCACATAATATGAATTGGTGGGACACTACTGTGTGGCATAATAAGAATTGGGAGCACTACTGTGTTGCATAATAGGAACTGGAGGCACTACTGTGTGGCATAATAGGAACTGTGGGGGCACTTCTAGATACCCTAGGCGGTGCTAAACACGCCCTTCCAGTGGCAAGCTGCAGCGCAAAGAATGCCTCTCTGTGTTTCCCTGGGTGTACACCCTAATAAAATGTGCAAAGCTATGTGGTCAGGTGCTGGGGCCACAGTTATCTATAAGCTAGGAATAAATATGAGTAATAAAATGATCGTGTGTGTAGTGGTATAAACTGGTAGAGCAAAATTGTCTGGGAAAGGATCTAATACTATTCAATGAGAACTCAAACATCCATTCCAAACATTCCATAAGCCTAGAGAAAGCTTAAGAGCAGCTGACACAAAAACACATAGCTCAACAGCATACCCTTCAACCAATACAGACGCATGAGAAAGGAACTGCAAACACAACACTACCTATTTCAGTGGGTTGGAAACAGTAAATATTTAGACAGTCAGACTGCAGTCACCAAAATGACAACAGACAGACTGTCGGCAGATGCCTTCTGTCGACATGTTTAAAATGTTGACATTGTGACTGTTGACAACAATAATGTCGACATTCCAAGGGAAATGCCAGCGGACCCACCGGCATTACAGCTGGGTCCAGGAATTTAATTGCTTCCCTGGCATTCAGAGTGGATAACACAAGAACGAGGCACTTCACTCAGAATTGAATCTCCCTCTTGGGAGTTTCTACTAACACCAATAAACATCAAAAAACGTATCAACAACATACCCAAGTAACGGGTGGCCCTCTAACTTTCAAAAGGGTCGCACATTACCCTTCGGCTCAGTAATAATTTAAAACAATTAATTTAATCACGAAGACGCCTATCTGTTAAAACATATCAGGAGGCATTTTAAAGAAATTACACTTGCTACTGTATAACAAACAAATCTGACAAAGCAGGAAGCTGCAAGTGATAGCTAGGGGGCTACCTGCTACCCATTACTGTCATATATGCTATGTTTACCATCCCTATCTCCGCAACTAACTGTAACTTAGAACACATCCATATACGGGGATGTACTAAAAGGATGATCACAGAAAGGGATGATCAGGATGATTACCTGCAGTTCACCCCCACAACACTGGGTGTCAGAATTCTGCACACTACAAGAAACATACAGCTTTTAACTATAAATCAGAATAAATTAAAAACTCTGTGAAGTACATTATCCTATATATTTTATATATATATATATATATTTTATATATATATATATTTATTTGTGGGGAGTTTGTTGTGTGTGGACCAGGCATATTATAATAAAATAATACAGCTAATCTGTATTTATAACAATCCTTAGTGTGTGATATTATGCTGTAGTGATATATTATTTGTTAATTGTATAAAAAAAAAAGCTTTCATATTTAAGTAGGATGATCACATTTTAAGCATAGATAAGTCCACTGTGGAGTGTTTTCTATGTGTTTCCAGTGGGAAGATGGCTATATCCTTTTTATTTACGTAGGATGATCACGTTTTAAGCATAGATATGTACAACTGGGAGTGTTTTCTTCGCGTTTCCAGTGGAAAGATTCCTATATATTTTTTACTTATGTGGGATGATCACGTTTTAAGCACTGCAGCTACTTATTCAAAATAATAAAAATGCTATCTGTGCCCACTTTGCCACCTGATTTTATGCCCAAAACAGTGTGGGGCCAGGCAAAAGACAGGTGCTTTATAAGTAACTGACCACCCTGTGTTGATTCCCACTGTCAAATTAGTGGCCCAATGCTCTTTAACCCTTGAAAACCGCACTTATTCAAAATTATAAGATATGGTAACTTTGCCCACTTTGTCCCCTGATCACATGGCCAAACCCTTGTTGGGTCAGGCTAAATACTATTGCAGTTTGTATAAGGGACCCCCTTTAGTGTTAATCTGATGTGAAATCGGTGATCCGACTTGATTTAATCCTTTAAAAATAAGCTTTTGTGAATAAGAAGCTGGAGCATGAATAAGAAGCTAGCTTTATGCCTCGTCTTTTCTGTGATCATCCGTTTAGTACATCCCTCCATATATCACATTATCACTGCACGTATACCACAAGCTTCATCCATTGCTAACCCTAATATTTTCATCATTTCAGTTTGAACACACATCACATATATCTACACCATGTCCAGGCCAGCTGAAACATTTAAACCACTCATCATCCCTCTACAACCAAATCCATTAAGCCATCTATCGGCCAAAGAAGAAAAAAAATATTATTATATTAAATTTAAATTATATATATATATATATATATATATATATATATATATATATATATATATATATATATATATATACACACACACACATTTATTTGTATTATATGCAATTAATAAACCTTATACTATTTTATTATTGACTTTTATTTCATGCTATCATTGTTTGTTTTTTTATCTTAAATACATTCGGGATAGACATCCTACACAGTTCAACACAAGAAACCAATAAACCACTCTCACATCCAAACAGGTGACAACCCCTCCGTTCCCGGTTCTTCGACGCGAACACCATTGCAAACACACCCCATATCACAGCACACACCCCATATCACAGCACACACCCCATATCACAGCACACACCACCCATCACACCCGCCAACCCTGTTCAGTTCAGCATAAGGTGCGCGCGCAACCTACCTCACTGCACACTTCAATAACATCAGAAAGCAGCCGCCATCTTCGTTAAGGGAAAGACGTAACCCGCATGCGTCCACCTCAAGCGCTGCCTTTTGACGTCACACATTTTTAAAAAGTGCCAGGTTAATAAACGCTCGTGCAAGAGACTGCGCCTGACAAGATAGTAGCGGTGATATATCGTGAGTAGCGTCAGGTCTTACCTGATCTAACTACTTAATTACCACAGTACATGTAACCAGACATGATACATTGGATTTTCTTCCCCGATCCACGTATATGAGGGACACGCGATGTTCCATATATACATAACGTGTAACAGAAAGCAACCTCCTGGATGCAGTTTATAACCTGTGACCAGGGATAAAGCACGTCTGTAATATACAGTTATTCTATGAGTTGTGCCTGACATCAGCCCCAAGCAGCTATTAATTTATGTTGTAGGAGAGTGTATAAATAGATGATGATGAGTGAAGCAAATATTAACTGCATAGAAATGACAGTTATGATTAGTGAGCAAGATAAATTATTTATTAATGAACATTTTTTAATCTTTAGAAGACAATATGGTTATGTTCTGTGTCAGTTTTGTTGGTAATACATTTTTAATTTCCTATTCTGAATACAATTTTGTATATTTTTTTGTGATATTTAGGGGTATAAATTGGTATGTTATTGCGTTCGCTTTTATGTGCATTAGTCAAAGGAAAACTTATAAAGTCATGAAAATGTAAACTTTTCTGTAATATGTCTGATTTACTTTTATATATTTTAGGCAATCCTAGAAAATTGCCATGGAATGTAATCAAATAACCTATTGAATTCTCTTCAGTTAGTCTTTCGGTCTCAACGCTCCACTGCGATTGTGTTGACTAATGTTGTCAATGATTTCATCACAACTAAAACCATTCTCTTCTAATTCTCCTGGATCTCTCTGTTGCATTTGACACTGTTGACTACTCTCTTCTCATACAAATGCTAAAATCCCTAGGTCTTCAAGACACCGTCCTATCCTGGTTCTCATCCTACCTTTCTAGTTGATCTTTCATTATTATTTTCTCTGGATCCACCTTTGCTCCGCTTCCTTTATCAGTTCGAGTACCGAAAGGCTCAGTACTAGGTCCTCTGCTGCTCTTTATCTGTACATCTTCTCTAGGAAAACTAATAAGTTCCTTTGGATTTCAGAATCAACTCTGTGTGGATGATACCCAAATTTATCTATCTTCTCGTGATCTGTCGCCACCTCTGTTGTCCCGTGTTACTGACTGTCTGCCATTTTATCTTGGATGGCTTCTCGCCAACTCAATCTTTCAAAAACAGAGTTAATAATAATCCTTGACTCGAAAGTAATATTTGTTCCCCACATCGACTCTATATGTAAATCACATTTTGTGTATTTAAAAACATTTCCAGAATACGCAAATATCTTACACATGACACTCCAAAAACTCTAGTTCATGCAGTCCTTATCCCTCGAATTGGCTATAGCAAGTCCACCCTTACTAGTCTAACCTGAAAACAGACTCTTACCCCTACAATCTATTTTTCACGCAGAGACTAGATTGATTTTCCTTTCAAATCATTCTTCATCTGCTGAATCACTCTGTTGCCTTTTTACCAAATCCAATATAAGATACTTCTATTAACCTACAAAACTGCACCAACATACATCTCCTCACTTGTCTCAAAATACCTCCCAAATCGATAACATCGTTCTGAACAAGATCTGCGTCTCTCTTCAACTCTCATGCCATCCTCCCATTCCCGTGTACAGGACTTTTTTCGAGCTGCACCCACTATGTGGATTTCCATCCCTCGCACAAAAAGACTTTCCTCTGGTCTACAAACCTTCAAGCGTTCTCTGAAAACTCACCTCTTTAGGCAAGCTTATAATATTCCTCAACCACCCGCTTAACCTCAGTAAGTTACCTTATTGCCACCATTTACACAATTCACCCAAGACAACAACCCTCTGACCCCCCTGACCAACATTGCTGTGTGACTGGATCATATAGCATACAAATCACTTTATACCTTTGCAATCTGGATGGACCAAAATACAATATGTAGACTTAACCTCATGCATTCAACTCCCATTGTCCCATAGATTGTAAGCTTGCGAGCTAGGCCTTCAGACCTCTCTGTCTCTATTACCCAGTATTGTCTAATACTATGTATGTCCCCAATTGTAAAGAGCTACAGAATTAGGTAGCACTATATAAATAAATGTTGATCATGATGATGCCTAGGTTGTTTCTTCACTTTTGCCAATAATAATTGTAAGTAGGTAAATAACACATCTTGTTTAGGTCCCTGGTTTTTGATGTTTATAACTTTTTTTTTTTTTTGCATGAACTGATTTTTAAAATTGTCTTTTTCTAGGACCCAGCGTGATTCTTCCTTTTTCTGTCCACATCACTTACTGTCACAGATATGGATAAGCTGACATTTCCGATGTTTCCAGCAATAGAGCTGGTTAATTTTTTACGGCAGAATATTTTAACTGGTACCGAAGGTAAAAGCTTTACGAAAAATGATATCTATCCTAACCCGAAGGTAAGATGTGTTGCAGTCATTCTAATCTGGTTGGAATAGCCATCACCGATTTGTGTTGTAGGTTAAAATTCTAATCTTTAATTATACATTGTCATATTACTATAACAAGAATATAGTACACTACAGCATGTCGCAATACTATAGTAATCTATCAATGAGGTAGCTTCTGACCAGATCTTCTAGTATAATTTCCAAAGGTTTAGGATGAGTTTACTGTTTTATGTTTCTTGTTTTGTTTTTTTTTTTCACCCCCATTATGTAAAAGGATTATAATTAAAGAGGCATTGGCATTTTAGAATATGGTTGTAACCCAGATTTTGGAGGAAAAAAGGCAAAACCATTTAATGTTAGGGCAGGGAGCACCACATTTTGGACATTCGGTAGTTTGATCAGGTCTAAATTTAGCCAGTCTCCATGGAGTGAGGTAAGCTCTGTGGAGAATGTAAATCTGAATAGTAGTTGGTAGTTGCCTTTCGAGAACTACTGAGAAGTGTACTCTAGTCTTCATCTCGCAGGGGGCAACGGTCCTCTTCCCATTTCTCTCAAGCGTGTTAATTATAGTTATCATATTCACCTATTAAGTAGGAGTATGTGAAGGAGATGAGCCTTGAATATCCCAAGGGCTGCAATAACGTTTTCATAGGACTCCCTGTTCAAATTTGGTCAATATGACATGTTGACGTTTTAAATAGCAATAAATCACATCTTTGGGAAACCCAAATTTCTCTCTAAGGCTAGATACACACTGAAGAACTTTCCAAAGATGTGTTATCTATAACTATTGTACCTGCGACTGAAGGTCCGATCAGTCTGGCGATTCATGCATACACACTGACACAGATCTGTGTTCTTCATCTGGTCCTCCAGTCTTCAGAGAATGACGGCACAATATTCATTCATTCTTGTCACACTAATTAAAACAGCCTTGTTATAGCTATCCACATGTCCTAACAAATTTCGTTAGCTTCTGTGACCTTGAAACAAAACATTCTGTCTCAGAACGAACAATTGAATTATTCCTTCTACAGTACTCTCTACATTTATTCACCGGGACATTCATTGTTTGCATCGGCTGAAAAGAGCATGACTCTGTAATCTATGGAGATCGTAAAATATTAAACAGTACGAACAACCAAATGAGCCGACAATTGACACATTGGAACGTCTTTCGACCATCGTGTCACTATACACACTAACCCGACTTTGGTTGATTTGGATGATAATGCTCCAGTTTGTACCTAGCCTTAGTTATTCAAGGACTTGAGATGCTCATCAACATACAATTGCCCAGTGGTAAAGGTACCATATTTAGAATCTAAAATATAATATAACATTTATTTATATAGCTATATTCATTTTAGTGTTTACAATTTTTTTAGCTTTGTAAATTAGTCCTTTTTTGATCTCGTAAACCTAATACCTAGATTTAACTCTATGAATTAATTTGCAGGTAGAATGGGTACAGAAGCTCTTCATGAGAGTGCTGCAGCAAGTATTCAGTCATGGAGTGGAACAGTTTTATATGGTATGGGCGTGTTTTCCAGGAGTCTAAATTGCTGAATTCTATGCCTATGTTATGTACCAATAGTAGGTGGTAATTGTAAGGATTCATATTTTTTGTGGATGTATGAATGAAAGATATGTTGGCAACGAAAGTGCATTCTGCTATTATAAACTGCCATGATCCAATGGATCCAAAATGTTCACGAATGGTCACATATGACAAATAGACCATTATGTTGTGCATACATGCACACCCCAGGTCAGTCTGTACTTGACTGTCAGGGAAAATGAAAACATTTGCAATGTGTTGCAGAGCTATAGCATTACATAGTGCATCTATTGCTATGGTAAGGAACTGCAACATTACTAAAGATGCCTTCAGGAACAAATTCTGATTAAATTCATTATCTGAAAATTCTGTGGTCCGACAGGAAAAACGTAGACTCGCCGGACTATTTGGCTCTGCTGTATAGAGCCACTGGCATTACTAGTAAATTCAGAGCGAAGGGGCCAGATAAGATATACAGTCAGGTCCATAAATATTGGGACATAGACACAATTCTCATATTTTGGGCTCTATACACCACCACAATGGATTTGAAATGAAACTAACAAGATGTTATTTACCTGCAGACTTTCAGCTTTAATTTGAGGGCATTTACATCCAAATCAGGTGAACGATGTAGGAATTACAACAGTTTCTATATGTGCCTCCCACTTTTTAAGGGACCAAAAGTAATGGGACAATCGACTCCAAAGCTATTTCATGGACATGTGTGGGCTATTCCCTCATTATTTCATCATCAATTAAGCAGGTAAAAGGTCTGGAGTTGATTCTAGGTGTGACATTTGCATTTGGAATCTGTTGCTGTCGACTCTCAATATGAGATCCAAAGAGCTGTCACTATAAGTGAAACAAGCCATCATTAGGCTGAAAAATCAAAACAAACCCATCAAAGAGATAGCAAAAACATTAGGTGTGGCCAAATCAACTGTTTGGAACATTCTTAAAAAGAAAGAACGCACCGGAGAACTCGGCAATACCAAAAGACCCGGAAGAACACGGAAAACAACTGTGTTGGATGACAGAAGAATTTTTTCCCTGGTGAAGAAAAACCCCTTCACAACAGTTGGCCAAATCAAGAACACTCTCCAGGAGGTAGGTGTATTTGTGTCAAAGTCAACAATCAAGAGAAGACTTCACAAGAGTGAATATAGAGGGTTCACCACAAGATGTAAACCATTTGTGAGCCACAAAAAACAGGAAGAACAGATTGAAGTTTGGCAAACAACATCTAAAAAAGCCATTACAGTTCTGGAACAACATCCTATGGACAGATGAAACAAAGATCAACTTGTACCAGAGTGATGGGAAGAGAAGAGTATGGAGAAGGAAAGGAACTGCTCATGATCCAAAACATACCACCTCATCAGTGAAGCATGGTGGTGGTAGTGTCATGGCGTGGACATGTATAGCTGCCAATGGAACTGGTTCCCTTGTATTTATTGATGATGTGACTGCTGACAAAAGCAGCAGGATGAATTCTGAAGTGTTTCGGGCAATATTATCTGCTCATATTCAGTCAAATGCTTCAGAACTCATTGGACGGTGCTTCACAGTGCAGATGGACAATGACCCGAAGCATACTGCAAAAGCAACCAAAGAGTTTTTTTAAGGCTAACAAGTGGAATATTATGCAATGGCCAAGTCAATCACCTGACCTGAATCCGATTGAGCATGCATTTCACTTGATGAAGACAAAACTGAAGGGAAAATGCCCCAAGAACAAGCAGGAACTGAAGACATTTGCAGTAGAGGCCTGGCAGAGCATCACCAGGGATGAAACCTAGCGTCTGGTGATGTCTTTGCGTTTCAGACTTCAGGCTGTAATTGCCTGCAAAGGATTTGCAGCAAAGTATTAAAAAGTGAAAGTTTGTAGGATTGTTTAGTTTGTCCCATTACTTTTGGTCCCTTAAAACAGTGGGAGGCACATATAGAAACTGTTGTAATTCCTACACCGTTCACCTGATTTGGATGTAAATTCCCTCAAATTAAAGCTGAAAGTCTGCAGTTAGAGCACATCTTGTTTGTTTCATTTCAAATCCATTGTGGTGGTGTATAGAGCCCAAAATATGAGAATTGTGTCGATGTCCCAATGTTTATGGACCTGACTGTATGTAAGTAGTTGCTACCTATACGGCAAATATGATGGTACTTCTGTTATAGTAATATATCATTTTAATATTTTTGTTGTAATGTAGTCGATTAACCTTTTTCTACAGCAAGTGTCTAGCATCAAATTTTGGTTGGAGACTGTTGATTTAGAGCTTTTGAGTTGGTAATATTATAGGCTGACATTTGACAAAAGTAAACTTATATGTGCAGGTACCGATGGATTTAGAAATTCCGTACCCACATCTTGTTGAAGGTTTTGCTCCAGTGGCTTATATTCTGAAACTCATGTATGTATTCCATTTCTTGTGCGAAGACAGCTGTTTTTTTTTGTTTTTTTTTTTAAAGTTTAATTGTTGCTACTTTTTTCTATTTGTCAACACAAGAACCCTAGTGAATTGTTCTCAATGTGATTTAGAAATGTGTCTTAAATGCACTTTAGTTTTGTCTTGCATCTTTTGTGAGACACTGATGCTGGGGTATGGATTTTCCTTCCAGGAATTTGACTTTTAGAATATCTCTACCAAGTCTGTATTCCGCCCTGGAGTTTTTTCAATGTGCCCACAGGGGCTGGGTGCTTTTTTTTCAAAGCGGTTTGTAGCAGCTTTACTTTTAATATTAATGCTGCAGGATGACCTTATCTGACATCATGCATGAAGTTTTTTGCATGAAGGTCTTGGAAAAGATAGTCTTGATCTTCAAGATGGTGCAATTTACACTGTTCCATACGAGGGAGTTCCAGATTGAATTGTTATCAAAATGTGACAAATTACACCTTTTCTTGACCTGCCAGTTCACTGGACTGTCTTCCAAAGATGTGTCAGAAGATCCTCTGGTGGCTGAAGATGGACAACCTAAACAAAGGTTGCACCTTCACCAGTTTGGATTAGACAATTGTAACAGCAGACTCAAGCTTTTTGGACTAGGGAGCTTTGTGTGTCACACTCCATTGTTTTCAGGGCCTTTGAACTGAAGTCAAATTACCTGAGAAACCTGCTACAAAGGAGACCTGTGTAAAACGTGCTCTAGTCAAAGAACATCTGTTGCGGGAAGTGCTCTTAAACTTCAGCTAAACATTGCCTTGGCAGTGGCATGCATCTATCATTAGGGAGGCACAAAGTGCACTCTTGCTATGAGGGAATAAACATTATAATGCGTCGGGCAGAACAATATTTTAACAACAATCTCAACTGTGTTCATACTACAAGTGTAGAACTGGCAAAAAGATTTTCTTAACAGGCGTGCTCTACTCTACGGAGAATGGGCTATACATCTGGAAGTGTTTCAACCAATTGTAAAAATAAAAAGGGGTCAGCTAGATTTGGACATGATGAAAATTACCTCAGTTGTGCCACAAGGGGCAGTGATTTTGCGCAGGAACATGGGCTCCGCATATAGTTTTAGTGGGCACAATGTCTGTTTCATGGAAGTTTCATCTGATTTTCTGTTCCCTCTGTTCGCAGAAGATTGTGGTTCATGGACATTCTCAGGATGTGAGCAGGGCCATTGTGGCGTCTTCCTCTAAGGTGGAATCTGATTTGGAAGACTAATATTTCCTGGTGCAAAAAGTAGTTTTCATATGAAAAAAAGAGATGTGGTCGCACACAGATTTAGGACTAGTCATCTATTATTCAGGATTTAATATAAACTCACAAAATAGATGGGGTGCACTCTAACATGTACATAACTATGGTCAGAGAAGAGTAGATAGAGGCACTCCAGTCCCTTATCAGTTAGACATAGATATAAAACTTATTTTTTATTAGATTATATTAAAACATCAAACACAGAAACAAAATAATAGTTAAAAGTGTGTGTTGTATATGTAGTGTATTAAAATTCAAAAAGCATCCAACAGTGGCGTAAATTATGCATCACAGAGGCAAAGAACCAAAGACATTTCTTTATAGGAACGTACCATAGTAAGCACAAGGTTCCACAGATTAGTTTTATCACCAAAGTACATCCAATATCATTACTGGATCTATAGCCTACTGATAAATTGTTATATTAATAGTCACTATACAGTCAAATACATCTAACAGATGTATCCTTTCAGTTAGCCCGTTTGCTCTTTTAGTTTTCTTTCAGAAGAGAGGGGCACTCCATCTGGAAGTGCAGTGTGTTTTTGCAGGGAATGATACATGGGCAGCCTCCATACAATCCACCTATAACTTGTAATTTGAACTTGGTATTGTCTGCGCTGCAACAGCCCCACTTTAAAACTCGGTGGAGCGGAGTTTTTTTTTTATAGGCACAACTGGTTTTTTTTCTCCTGGCTATCTCCAGTGCAAAGGTTTCTGAACCAAGGGCTCTCTTGCAGATCTCCACACCTCACTTTTCTTGAGGATGGGGCTGTTCTTAGGATAGAAAGGGGAAGAGATACAGATTTTCTACAGATATTCTTAGTGTCAAGCTCCTGAAAGGACCCTCAATACCCCAGTGTCCGTGCCCCCTAGCACTGAATGCAAGTATAAAAATCCTGTGTTTCTTCTGAATGTAAAGTGAATGTATTTTTAACAGAGCAGATGTTCTTAAAATGTTTGCTATGAGCTATCAGAATAAACTTGTAGACTACCATTAAGAACTTAATACTCAAGACCATGTAATATAATGGTTTCATAATGTATACATCTATTAAAGCTCTTCTCTGTTCTTGATATATATGAAGGCCACGATTCCTGCAGATGTGTCAAGTGTATGATTTTCACCCATCTGATGTCCTGAATCCAAGTAAGTTTGATTTATGATAATAGATGAGTTGACAGCAGTCTGACAAGCTGGACATTAACCTGACAGAATGTGTCTTGTGTTTAGAAGGGAAGCGCACTCTCTATCTGCTGAGTGGGATTGTTAACTATTTTCACTTCAGGGAAACACGAAAGGAGATGTACACAGCATTCTGCATGAGCTATGTAAGCAAAAAATATATAATTTTTTTTTATCAACATTATTCATTTAAATGACACCTATTACTTTAATTTGTTATCTTTCATTTGGAAATTATACTATTGCTGTTTTCTTCTAGAAATCTGCTTTGGAGAATATGAACCAGCAGCAGAGGACGATTCAAGAGTTAGAAGCCAAGATAGAGAAACTCACGTAAGTTTGCAACTTCCTTATAGGCTTTCACAAACGGGTGCAGTACAGCCTTGCATTTTAGATCACCTGCAATGCAATCACTGGGATAAAATATGTATGTTTTAGAGCAGTGTTCTGTATCACTTCTGACTATAGAGAGATGAACCTCAATTTGGCTGATGAACGATCTTTAGAATATTTTTAAAAAAAAACAAAAGCCCTTCCAATCATACTACAACTTGGCTTTTCATTATTCCACAAGCAACTGCACACTAAAAATTAATGGAAAACACTGGTTTCGAAGTTTAGGGACCATACGTTTAAAAAGCTTTTATTTTATCTGGCTAGTAAATAAGAAGAAATGTACATCAATCCATATGACATTTTGGATGTCTGCAAATATCTACAAGCAGCCATTGTTCTTTGGGTGTTCCATCTGGTCACATAGAAGACTTCATTTCGAACGATGTACATTTATTTTACTTTCTATTTATATTGGCCAGACAAGATGAGGCTTTTTAAATTAACTATTACTTGCTAGTGCTGATCTTGTTTCATTTTACTGCAGCCCTTTTAGTTTCTAGGTTTACTTGACCACTGTGCAGTCTTCACATATTAATAAGAAACAATATAATGTATGCGCTCTTCTTTTGTAAAAATATTTTACCGTTCTTTTTATTTTTGTGTTAGAACTGTACCGCCTGAACAACAAGCAGAATTCAAAGCACTTTCTAGTGATATCCATGACTTGCAGCAGACAATAAGCCAGGAATATCGTGCAAAAGATGTAAGTGACCCCCTTTTTTTTAATTGTATTTCTGTTTTTCATGCATTCAGTTTCAGTATGACTTTATTTTTTTTATAATTTTTTTTTATTCTGGCGACCCATCTAAGTGTTTGACCAAATGATTGCTATTTTATAATAAAACGCAGCTCGTTTAAACTGCTATTAACAGGATCTGAAAATAATTCTTACCAGTGTTCTTTTTGTCACGGAGGCAGGCCAAGTATAAAAAGCAGTCATCTAACAGAGCTCTGTTACTCATATCTTTCTTTTTTTTTTTTTTTTCTTTTATACACTGATTTGCAAACTATTATGTTGTATACCATTGTTTTCTTTTGTAGGTGGTTTTTCAGGAAAAGATTGCACAAAAAAAAACTGATTTTGCAGAAAAAAACAAGAAACTGGTGAGTAAACTTCTCAATGGGTAAATTAGATCATCTTGGGTGAGAATACTTAGTTTTGTCATTACTGTAGCTGCAATTCATTCTCTCTAGTTCTTTTAAGACTAATGTGCATTTTTAATGCATTTTGTGTAACTGCAGATGATTGTTTGCTAATTGATTTGATTAAAATATCTCTATTTGCCACAGAACCAGTATAAGCTTACAATAGCCACCATGAAGGAAGAGCAAGAGCGCCTAAAATCCCAGATTGTGGAATCTCCAGAACAGCGCAAGAGTAAGACAGAGAGGATGAAGGAAAATGTGCAGAGACTGAAGCAAGCAAGGGTAAAAACCTGAAGAAATGTTATTTCTATAATAGCTACACATTGCATTAAGTTGACTTAGAGTACCTTCTCCTTTGTTGGATTCATTGCATGTTTCAGTTATAATACTTCTTCAACATGTTTTTACCTCCCCCGATTTGGAATACTATCCTGCTCTCCCTCTTCTTTTTTTCAAACTTTGGACCCCCCCTCATTAAATGTTTGTGCTTTATAAATAAAAATATTTAACTTTGCATTCACAGCAAGAAACAAGTGAGAATTATGACCATTACAGAGAGAGAGTGGCTGTGGCTTGTTTGTGGCAGTCAGATATAGTGGCTTACAATAAAAAACTTCACAGCATTGAAGCCAACCTGGAGACGTACAGGAGGATCCGCGAAGAGGTACAGACCAAACTTTTCTATCTACTTCTGATTATGTTTTGTGAGGAAAGGAATCCGTGCCTCACGGTAGTCACTGGCATTGTGATTGTTTTATTGCAGACTAGACAAAAAGAAGAGCAAATTGTAAATAAAAACTTGGAACTGAAGTCTGTATCTAATGAAGATGCGCAATTAAAAAGAACCATTATGATTAAGAAAGAGAAACTTTCAAAAATGGATATTAAAAACCAGAAGAAACAAGAAGATTTTGAAGAGCGCAAAAAAGAAATCTTAGAGTAAGTTTTGATTCCTCTTACATGGCTAGATAACAATGACTGTCTAAGTGGTTGTGCAGTTTTATGGAACAGTCTTATCACATGTAGAGTTTTGAATTAATTTTAAAATACCATACAGGGTACCAAAAACAAAAGTAGCTCAATAAAGTTGTAAACAATGAAAGAGCAATTCTGGTTACAGCAGTGCATGTGCTATGTATTAATATAAAAGTCTCAGTCCTATCTCCATTTATACAGGGTCTGCAGTCACATCCAAGAAAAGAGACAGGCTGTGCATGAACGGGTGTCTCATGTTCTTCAAGAAATCCAGCAAATAAGCAATAAGAAAGATCAGCTACTTGAAACAGCAGAGGAAGAGAAGAAGAAATATCAAGTAGGTTCTCTGTTGTGGATAGGCTGGGTCTTCTCTTCTGAGTACATCTTTCCCAGTAATTATTTTTGCACTCTATATGACACCACTGTGTGCTCCTTATGCAGAATGTGAAATTACATTATGATTCTGCTATAGCCAATTAAACTATACCGGACCACACCTACCTTGCAGATGCTGTTACATATATGAAGACAATGTATCTGCTGTAAAGGAGGACACATACAGTAGTTATTTCTACTACATATACTTTTAATGAAAAAGATAGAAATCCCCCCACCTACCGTCACACTGCAGTATCCCCTGCCTACTTAACATCTCTTCCTATTATCTTTTTAGGATGTTATGACTGGTTTCAAAACTGGATTAGAAAAATACCATGACAGTTTGCAAAAAGCATCCGATCGCAGTGCTGAGCGGAGGCGCGAAAAGATATCTGAGCTGAAGCGGATGTTGAGTCGGCGGTAAAGCCGGCAATATTTCAGAATGTTTCACTTTTTTTTTTTTTTTTCTCTCAATTATAACTTATTCAAGTTTTCCAAAATGTTTAACGCTGTTTGTATATGTACACAATGTAAATAAATAAGTGTTCACTGAAATAGCTGTATTCAGTTATTTGAGTTTGAGTCATTTGCAGGATAGTACTCTATTAATGTAACTTATGCCAAGCATAAAGTTGTGTTTTGTTATCATGCGAAGTAGAATTAGGTCTGCATGGGCAATTTCCGACTGCTCAACCTCTCTGCCACTAGCAGTAACATTAAAATTGAATGGGAGGGTCTTGAGCTATAAAACATAATTTGAACCATGTGGTGTTTTGCAGATATCCTTGAATCTTACTTTGCGTGTTCTCGGGTTAGGTTCTTGATGTAGCCTTCCCACATTTTCAAAAATGTACCTCCATTTTTTTTTTAATCTAAAATGTGAGGGATGTAGCCTTTTGGATGGATTCATTCCTTTATAGGTATGTTGGGACACACCAGAGACTGATTATCGCCGGTGAGGAATGATACATTGAGCTAAAAGTGGGGCATGGTTCAATATGAGTGTCACCTTTATTTTATGTACTTGGGGAGCCCAGTGTATCTGGACATTTGAATGTAGCCTATTCTCGATAGACCTTTGTATTTCTGTTACATCCTATGGGAGACACGGACAATGGGATATAGAGGGTCCAGGCAGAGTTTGTCATTTGAAAGTTTCTTAAGAAGTCTGAAACTCACACACCCAGTGACATACAAACAGGCTCATGGCAACCAGATGCCCCAGGGGGGTACACACAATTGCAATCAGTCTCCCAATAACTGGGACCTGCTTGAAACTGCAGTACCCCCACTGACATTGAGGAAATATCAGTAGACAATATTTGTTGAAATGTATATGAATTTATGCAAAAAACCATTGATTTTATTTGTGAGACCATTCTTTTCGACTTCAGCAGTAGTAGCAAAAAGGGCTATTTGGCTATGCCCCTGGGCAAAAGACCTGCAGGCAGAAAATTGTCTGGCCACACTCCTGTTGGAAGCTACTTTTCTCTGGGGAGAAACCGGATGTTGCGATACAGATGTCTGCAGTGAGTAGATCTAACAGTCTACCTCAAGATAAAGAGGAAGACATTTTTTCTTCTAGACAACAGTTTAAGGAAGCTTGTATTTAGACCGAGGTAAACATTATTCCAGGCAGTTTTATAATAATTCTAGCCAGTCCTTGCTGCGGGCCTTTAGCAAAAACTGCAGGCAAGAGCTTCAAAGAGCGCAATGACTTCCTTCAAGGTCAACCTCTGTTTATCCCAGTAGGGGGCAGAATTGCATACTTTGCAGAGGTCTGGAAATTTACCACTCCGAATCAGTGGGTACAAGATGTTGGAAAGGGCTACAGTATATAGTTTCTCATTTTGGAATGTCTCAAATCGGTCTTCCCTCCAGGAAAAACAAGCTTTAGAACACAACCTTCAAGATCTGTTGAAAACAAAAGTTATTGTTCCTGTCCCTGCAAATAGAAGGAACAGTTTTTTACTCAAAACTTTTCTTAGTTTGGAAGTCTTCATGAGGTTTCTGAACTGTTCTAGACTTGCAAATTTCGGTCAACTCCATTCTCAATGCGGTAGGGGAAGGAGATTTGTTAACCTTGGTAGATCTACAAGACTTGAATCTTCACATCCCAATTGCAATCCAGCACCATCAATTACTGATATTCTTATCAGGATCATCATTTCCAGTTCACCAGCTTTCCTTTTGGCCTTTCCTCGTCACCTAGAACCTTCACCAAAGTTTTAGTGGTTGCTATGGTGTGACAGGATGGACCGCCTATTCCACCCTGTCTGTTGTTGCTGGGAACTGGCTGGGCTTACTTTGCCACCGTTCCTTTTCTTTATTCCAGTTTTGCCGTAGTAGGAGGGGCTTACAGTGCTGCCAACACTGGACTCCTTAACGGCATCCAGAACTGCATTCCCTTTGGGTCACTGTTGCTGCTGGTGTACCCGGTTGCTGGTACTCCTGATCACTTTCTTTAGATCAGCATTGCTGTGAATGGATTCCCCCCTGGCCTATCGCACTGGGCAGCAGGCAGAGCAGTGGTACTAAGAGCGGGGTCCAAACTTCAGAACAGTCGGAAACAGAGTGGAATTGGGTCTAATCTGTAGGTCACAGGAAATTACAGAAGGGAAAAAAATGTTTAGCAGGTCTTGAAGCAAGTATGTTTGTTTAGCTCAAGTGTCCTGACAAGGACAGTTCACACTGGTCGAAGATACCAGTGGTCAGAAAGTCAGATGGAGCAATGATACATTTCAGTACAAACCAGTGCTGTTTTCTACAATTTTGGTGACAGCCTAGTATCGGGATGTAATAAGTTTCCCCAAACATGAATTTAAATGCAATTTACACTTGACAAAATTTACACTTATCTGTGATATCCTACATCACATGATGTTTACAATGTTCAGACAGGTTCTAACACACTGGACAAAAGGTCACTCGGGAACACCAGTAACAACCTCCTTTGGTGCATTTATTCTATGTTGGTTACTCACATGAATAGACTTAATTAGCCTTAATGAGGATTTCCTCTCAAAGCTACACAACTGACTCCACAAACAAGTGCTTATTGCATCAGACATATATCTCAGAAATTAGTGTATTTCCTATACAAAGTGCCACACGGTACAACAAAATTAGTACATCTACAATTATATAATTACGCGCCCTGCGCTATTTCCTTTAAATAAATTTAAACCATAAGTTATTTATACGTGATCCAGCCACATATGGCTGTTCTAAGAAAGCGTGACATAACCATGTGGCAATATCTGGACGACACCTTGGTCATAGCATTGAGGGATGAGTTGAGCTTTCTTTATCCCTAGGTTTTCCTATTGGTTGTGTATGCTGCTCCTTATAGTTATTCTCAGATTTTAAACGTCGATTGGAGCTCAAAACCTCTGGTATGTTTGTTTACGTGGGACTTTCATATAACTAATTCCTAATACTCTCAGCCTTTCAAGGTTTGCAAAATGGTCCCTCTACTGTTGGCAACATCCAAGGTTAAGAAGTCAATGTATAACCCTTTCAGAACCAGTGTGGACAATGCTTACAACAGACTCCAGTGCTACAGATGGGAGAGTCCATCTGCATATAGAAATAATTCAAGGCACCTGGCTAAAGGAGGATAAGCATCTCCAAAGGAATGTTCCAGATATGAGAGTAGTGTGCATTAACTTCAGCACTTTCAATCCTGCTTACAGTTCAAACATCTGAAGAAACTTTTCAAAAACAGAACTGTACTTGCTTTCATAAACAAACAAGGGGGCACCAGAAGCAGGTCAATATTGTCAGAAGTAACAGCTCAGATATTATATGCATAAAAATATCTGAAATCATGTAGCGGGCAAAGACAGTGCCATAGCAGATTATCTCAGCAGATTTCAAATCCTCCTAGAGGAAAGGGCCTTACATGAGTCTCTTTGCCTACTAGGCCAGAAATTTGGGATCCCCGAGATCGGTTTGATGACAGCCCAGAATGCCAAGAAGCCTCCGTTCTATTTCCATCACAGAGACAACAGGGCACTAGCAGTAGACGTCCTATCAGTACTGTGAAATTTCAAACTGGGTTATGTGTTCCTTCCTTTCCCCATCATTGTTAATATTCTATTGTAAGTCAAGAAAGAGATGGTAGAAGTACGTGCAATTCTCTTATTTTGGCCTCGCCATCACTGGTTTGCAGTAGCTTGGAGAATGCTTCTGCCAGGCAGGCTAGATCATCTGCATCAAGGTCCAGTCCTTCACCTAAATCTGGACTCGCTCTCTTTGATGACATGGAGGTTGAGCGGTCGATTTTAAATTACCAAAGGTGCCTCGGATGAAATTTAATAATAAATACTAGAGAATAATTCTTCTAGTATTATTACAGAGATTAGAACAAGTTCATTTTGTGTTCAAAACATAGGATAGAGGATCCTATGTCGGCCAGTATCCCAGTTATTCTAGAATTTCTTAAAGATGGTTTTGTTAAGGGTCTGGCTCTCTCTACACTGAAAGTACAAATGTCTGCACTAAGTATTCTTCTTGATGCCAAGTTGGCATCTCAGAGCCTCATTTACCAATTTATTTCAAGCAGTAAAAAGATTGCGGCCACTAATTAAAATTTTTGTGGCACCCTAGGATCTCAACATTGGTTTGGATTCCTTAACCTCAGGTCTGTTTTAACATCTGCAAGATGTTTCCCTCAAATGGCTCACCCTTTCAATATTGTTTCTAGTAACAATTACATCTGCTCGCCGAGTAGGAGATCTACAGGCTTAATGGTGTAAAGGGCCTTTCTTAAACATCTTACCGATAAAGAGAATACACCATAGGAGAGAGCTGCAGGGTATGTAGTGTTGGAAAAGGTAAGTGTGGTTTCTATAATTAAAGGAGGTTGAGGGACTTTCAAATAAATAGCTCTTGGATGGATACAAACACACCTCAAGTGCCAGAGTGCATAGGCAAAGGGAATGGAGAAATGGACAGTTATGTAACTATGTGGGCCCCATTGGAACATTTTGTAGGGCCCCCCATGTACCCAAGGGTGAAAAAAAACACATGTACACATGGGGAGGTGGGCCCCTCCCAGCTGAGGGCCCTGGGAAAGCTGCACCCCGTTCTACTATGATACTTATGCCTTTGGATGTGGATAAGGTTAAAGGGATTGGAAGTATGAGGTTGATGGGAAGTTTTGGGGAGGAATGAGGAGCGGAAGTAGATAGTGGGGGTTGCACATGATTTGGTAAAATGTCGTCAGCACCCATGAGAAGGATCAGATTTGTGGGTGTAAGGTTTGTTTCTGAATGTTTGGCGAGTGAAGCAGGCTCACAAAACAAAATAGTTCACAGGTAAAGACCAGCATGGGGGATGGTAAGGAGTTAGAGATAATGATGGGGAGGATGGAAAAAGAGGATGTTGGAGAGAGAAGAGAAGTTTGGAGAGAAGTAGGGTGAAAGTGAGCAGGAGAAAACAACAAGATACATTGAATAGGTCCATTGTGGAGTAATGTAAGAGATGTGGATGAATGTGAAACAATTTATCTAGGCAGTGCAGGCCCAACCTGCCCCCGTCACTTTCTTTGCTTATTTTTCACTATGATTATGACTCTGCAAAAAAGTTAACCCTCAGAGAAACTCAATTAAGTGAAATGTTTTGTAACCATAATGAAAGAGAAAAATAAATAACAATTTTTACAGATCATCTTATGATTATTTGGCGATTCTTTTATAGAAATCCCTACTAACAAGCCCTGCAGGCATTATGTTTGTGCAATTATAAATTGTGGCTAAATGTTACAATGGATACAAAAATGGTGAACAAAAAGGATCAATAAAGCCATCATCTTATAGTACAAGAAGATTTCTAAGTGTTTAACATCGGATTTATTATTATTTTGTGGCTGTGAAGCAAGAGGCAGGTACAAATGAAATGAAGCATCTGGGTGCAATAGTAGCAACTAATGTTCCCCATCTCTTTTTCTTTTTTCTTTTACATAGACTACTATGGTGTCAAAAAATTTGGAGGAAATTTATGAGGTGAAAACCAGCTTTGGACCCACTATGTCCCTCAATTAGCGCAAGTGCACCTACATTTCTGCCGATGCATATGGTGCAATGGAGCAAGATGGCAGCTATTGCGGAAGAGCAGAAGTATTAGTAAAGGCGTTCCTTGCACCAGTACACCAAGTTCTGCAAACAGTGCAAACATGAGATTTCATTTGCCAAGTAAGATTATTAAAACCAGATAAAAGGGTGTAGAATAAGGCGTTCCACATAATCATATCCTTAGCTTGATTTTTATAGCTTGATTTGTATATGTTTAACTAAGATAAGCTGTCATGGTGAGAAGACCTCTAACAGAGCTCGGCATAGGGATCATCTATCCCAACACAAAAGATGAACTTTTACTTGACACAAGCATGGATACTGAGCCATAGATGCAAGTGCAAAATGCATCCATTGCAGTCATGTAATGCTTTTGTGCTATGATCCTTATGCTTAGCTCTTTAATAGCACTCTGTTTACTGCTTATTGAATGTGGAGTAGACTGGAAGGAACTCTGACATCCACGTGCACTAACCCTTACAGTTGGATGGAATGCAGCTTGCATTTTCTGTATATTAGTCCTTTCACACAATCCCACCTGCCATTTGTACTTAAAGGTCAGCAGTCGATGTGCTTTGGGCTGACCAGGCATATACAAGATACATTTTTTTAAATTATTCCTTGCTACCATATCAAAGCATTCTGCAATATGCACTTTCAAAGTAATGACACCATCAGAGAGTAGATTTTGCTCTCAGGAACAGATCCAGTATAGCCCGGTAAGTAGTGTGGCATGTTAGCTGCTATTATATCCAGACTTAGCTGAATCTATCAAGGGAGATCTATCACAGTAGTCACTGGCTTACAACATTATTGTTATAAAATGGGAAAAATAAATGTTATACTTTTTCTTTTACAAGTCTTGTAACTGCATCAACCCATGTATAACATATGCACATATTATGATCCTTTATTGTTTTAGCTTCTATCCTTGCTAATTTAATTTATATCTGTAAATTTCACTTCCATTAGTAAACATATTAAACTACGATAATAAATGCCTCTTCTTATATCATTGCAAATTATAAGCATAATCACTGCAAAAGAAGTCATTTCACAGTGATGCAAAGTTCCAATGATGCAGTCTTCAAGTTCTGTTTTTATTTCACACTTCCGTGTTATGCGATTCTGCACTGTATTTATAAATTCACATTTCACACGATATATAGCCTGTGAATAGAGCAAGGAACCAAATTAAATGAAAATTTCACTAAGCTCTACACATTATGAAGCAGTGCTACCATCTAGTGGTCAGTTCTTAGCACACCAGTTTTTGTATTCAATCAGCAATCATAAAACTTCATTTCCAAATAGAAAAAATGCGAGGAACAAAATGCATTGTATTGAGAAAGTATTATTTTGTAGAGATGAAATGTCCTACCTGTATTAAAAATAATGTCTCTGGGGCGTGGCCTGGCACCCGAGATGGCAGCAAGCAGTTTCTAGGAACTCTGTGTGCCCAAATTCTTTTTCCCAGAGAACCCACCTCTCTAGGTTTCTATTTTACCCTAAACTGCTGCCCCAGAATTGGCGAGAGAGAGGGACCTCCTGGCTGAGGGACTTGTTGGACCAAAGAGACTGTTTTTGCTCCTGCTCGGGACCCGGCGGGCCACCATCTTCCCGTGTTCCTCCCCAGACTCCTGTCTCTTCCTCCGCGAGCTGCATGCCTCCTGTCTGGACCCCTGAAGCCGCGCACTACATCACCAGCTATTAACGGGGTACCTGTGAGCCTGGGTTATAGAGGGCGCACCCGGACCGCAACGAGCTCACTTCCGGTTGGCTGGCTCAGTGATTCGGGAGCTCGACTCCTAGCTGCGCCTCCTATTTAGACCCCCGAGGCTGCGCACTACACCAGCTGCTAACAGGTTCCCTGTGAGGCTGGATCGATGGGGGTCCGCTTTCCTGGCACCTGAACCTCAATAAGATCACGGTCGGCCCTGTGACTCGGGACCCTGCACCTCCTGCCTTGAGGCTTGTCTTTCTCCTGACTGCAGCATCTGACAAGCTGTCATCGCCTGCTCGTCATCCAGCAGAATCACTGCCAAAGTCTCCTGCTCCATCTGAGATGACTGCAGCAACTGCGATCCTCCACACCCTGTCCATACCTTTCTCAAGGGGAGTCTACTCCACACACCCTGGTGAAGGCTTGGGCCTACCTCATCTCTCCTGCCCTCACTGGGCCTCAAAGTCTCCCTACCTAGGGGACCCACGCTGCAGAAGTCCCTTTGCCCATATACTACTGTCCTCCAGTGCTGAGTTCACTCCAACCGAATCTCACGCTTGACTACTTGGCACAACGCCTGTCATACAGTGACTGTTCAATATTCCATCGGCTTGGACTATGGCTCCTTCTCGCCAAGTTGTCCTCCTGCCTGCTTACCTGTTCCGTTGCCTGACTCAACTCTCTCAAATGACTTCTAACTATGCCTTTGTGCCCCTCTGGACCCTGAGCTGCACCCTGTGGAACAACCGGGTTCCCTCCATCTTTTTTGCCTCCATATGCTTCTTTTTTGTCTCCTATTCCAAAATGCCTAAAGGGAAGAAATTTACGGGGAGGGACCTTCTCCTTTATCTATCCAAGCAAAAAATCCAAGCTAGATCTGGTGAACATTCTGATTCAGTGTCCGACGAAGACGACTCCTCCCCTATCACCCGCTGAGACTTCCTGTCTCTCCTCAAAGAGGTGAAAGACGTTAAAGCCTCAGTGCAGGCCCTCCATTCACTAAAGACAGATATCGCGGATATTGGGAACAGAACAGACCATCTTGAACACCATGTTGAAGAGGTGGTGTGGTATCAGCAAACACTTGGTACAGATTTGGGCCAAGTCTGCCAAGATATTCTCCAGCAGCAGAAGGGCCAGGAGGACCAAACAACAGGGCCAGACGCAACAATATGAGAATTCGGGGAATACCTGAACATGTCAAGTCTGTCCACTTGGAAATTTATCTCAAAAAATTTTCACCCAGCGTTCCCCCCCAAACCCCTGAAGACCATCTCCTTCTGAATCGCGCCCCTCGTGTACTCAGACCCCGCCCTCAAGACCCGTCCCAACCCAGGGACATCATCCTTAGAATGCACTATTTTACGGCAAAGGAACCCATCATGAAGGAGGTACGCCAACTTTCCTCGATCACCTACGATAACGCCACCCTATAAATCTTCCAAGATCTCTCTCGACAGTCACTGGCCAAGCGGAGAGACTTCAAACCTACTACCGCCCTTCTTTGCCAAAAGGAAATTAAGTATCGTTGGGGCTTCCCTTTCCGTCTCCTAATCTGGCATCAAGGCTCTATACTTGGCTCTATATGTCCAGAACTCTCACTGAAGCCCAGGCTCTACTTCCCAAACTTGGCATTACTACAGGACTTCCTGTTCTTCCTGATGCTTCTCCCCTCCCTCAGAGGGCGTCTAAACAGTCGTCGCGTTTAGCCCCAGGATCGAGTGGACCACGATCCCATTGTCTTCATCATCATCCTCTCCGCAAACCATTGAACCTTCTGGGACCTGACTTGCTATACCAGGTTTACTCTTTGTGTTTTTCTTCTATTTTTACTTGTCTCTCCATCTTTTTCTTTTGCTGAGGTCTGGTCCGAGGCCATGAACCTAGTGAAAACTTCCATGCTCCCATATGTTGACGCTGCCCGGGCGTGTCATACGAGAACTTTATTGAGTTTAGTTGTGCTGCTTTACCGATTATTATGCTTGTTTTACTTACCTGTTGGCTTGTTCCCGACATATATGGTTCCTATGCACCTTTGTTGTTGGATCCCGGCTCCTCTTGACTGCTTACCCTATTAGGGGGTGCACTCTCCAGTATCTGGGATCCTTGACTTATATCATGTTATGTTATGCTATACAATGTTAAGCCTTCTTATTTCACCCTCCTCTTGGCTGTCCCCGGTTCGCGATCCCCACCTTAATTGCCACCCAAGTTGCTATCCCGGTATTTTTCAGGCCAATTACTACTCCACTCGTGGCCACCCTGGAGTGACTATGACTCCGGGGATATCTTGCCCAGTTTGAAGGTCTATTGTTCTATGTTATTGTTGTTGTTCTATGTTATTTTTGATGTTTATCTCCTCCTACACTTTTCGCTATCCTGAAACTACACGCGGGCGATTTATTTTTCTGCAAGAGACACATTTCCAACACAACTCCCATCCCGTGCTCCGTTCCAAAGCATACCCCGACACATACCATGCATGCAATCATTCAACCAAAAAACGAGGGCTAGCGATTTTATTTGCCCGCCACCTTATTTTCGAGCCCATTGACTCCCTTGCAGACAGAGAGGGTCGGTACGTCATTTTGGTAGGTAAACATAATAACAATCTTTGCACTCGGATTAATGTTTATGCTCCCAACCAATATCAGAATTGTTTTTTTTCTAAACTAGATGTCTTATTGTCCCGTCTTCGCCAGGGGGACCTTATCGTAACGGGAAACTTCAATACTGTCTTGAATCACTCCTTAGACCGTTTCTCCCCTGTGGCCGCACCCCGTACCGCTTCTGACCCATTATCCTCTAACTCGCTCCTCAGCCTCATGAAATCCCAGCTTCTCTACCACTCCTGGTGAGTGAAGGAACCGTCAACATATTACTCCCCACCTCATCATTCATACTCACGCATTGACATGATCCTGCTCAGCCATAATTTTGCATTAAACCTCCAGGCGGTTCAAATTCACCCGATGATTTGGTCTGATCGCGCTCCCATTTTTATAGACCTCTGTGGCCTCTCAGACCGCCCCCGCCCCATGATGTGGCGTCTCAATGACACTATGCTCCATAATGTGGATATACTCTCCCAGCTTGGGGCTTGCCTCAAAGAGTTTTTCGAGCTCAACGACCACCCAGATATTTCTAGAACCACTCTATGGAGGACACACAAGGCGGTCCTGAGGGGACACTTGCTTAGCATTGCCTGCAGGAAGAAAAAATAAACTCTTACCATGACTAATGAATTATCTTTTAAACTACAATCTCTGGAAGCCAAACACAAGGCTACTCCAGATCCTTCCATTTTGCTAGTCCTCCGCGAGACCAAAGCCCAACTTGATTTCCTTCTCTCCAAGCAGGTCTCCAAACGCCTTAAATGGCTCCGACAATAGTTTTATGAAAGGGGGGACAAGGCAGACAAAATTCTCGCTGCACGGCTTAGATCAGCCAGAACCCACCAAAATATTATATTGATTTGTGATTCTAATAACCAACTCCTCCGCGACCCTGTTGCTATCAGAGATGTTTTCCAGTAATACTATTCCGCCCTTTACAATCTCCCATCTCCCCCTGTCTCTTCCTCACAGCAGTCCAATGCCATGCTGATCTCAGACTTCCTTGCTAAATCTAAACTCCCTAAGCTATCCCCTCAGGCCCTCCAATACCTCAATGAAGAAATCTCATTAGATGAAATTTAACTTACTATTAAATCTCAAACAAATGGTAAATCCCTAGGCCTGAACAGATTTACATTAGCCTATTATAAAAAATGTCAAGCTTGCCCCCCACCTGCACTCCCTGTATAATGGCGCCCTTTAAGAAGTTTCTTTCCCACCTGAAATCTTCAAAGCAAGAATTGTAGTGATCCACAAAGATGGAAAGGACCCACTTCATTGCACCAGCTACAGACCCATATCCCTCCTCAACCTAGACTTAAAGATATTCGCTAAAATTCTGGCAAATCGTCTAAATATATTTCTTCCCTCGGTGACCCACTACGATCAGGTGGAGTTTATCCCGAGGCGCCAGACGAGGGATAACACCAGAAGAGACATTGATATTATCCACATTGCAAACACCAGGAGATCTCCCACTATAATCCTCTTTCTGGACGCTGAAAAAGCAAGTTCCCTATTGACTAGACTAAAAGAAACATCCTATAAAATCTACTATCGCTCTGACCCTCGTAGTGGCCCATGTGCAGCGGGTAGGATCCTGCACCTGCTCTACCACCCTTTTACCTCTTGACATTTACACATTATCTTCTTTCTGACTACACTCTTGCTTTAACCTTTGTGGTCTTCCCTCCCCTCCCCCTTCTTATTCCCCTTCACCCCCACCCTATTTTTGTATTATTGTCTGTTATACTTAAAGAAAAGCAAAAAATAACGAAAAAATTGTCAATTGATGTTTCAAGGTTTCTGTGGACGTCTTATCTGGATTTCATTAAAATGTTGAATGTCCTTTTATGTACACACTGTTACTTTCATACTTTGTATTTTGCATGCCTTTTATTGCTTGACCATTCAAAATAAAGAATTAAAAAAATATATAGAAAAAAAAATGATTCTGGCACACAGAGCTTAGTAGTGATTCTCATTACCAAGTAGTACTAAACCATGGAGTTACATTTTCTGACATTTTAGGCAATTCTATCAGTGCTATCCCATACACTTCCATTAATTTAGTTCCCTATGGTGCAAACCACGGCAGCATCCTATCTTACAAATTATGTAAATGGAAAATAATTCAGAACAATCTGAGTGTAATTTAATGTGAATACTAGGCAAAGAGTAACTTATTAATATATACAAAAAAAAGGAATGATAAGCAAATTGAGCAGAGGGTTGCCCCTGCTGCCTTGGACCCAAGTGTATGTGGTCTTTTCACAAATACAGACTTGGCAGTAGCAGTACTGGCCAATAAGATATCCAGCAGTAGCAGCAATGGAGAGTAATAGTAATGCTCAGCAATATGCACAGTAGTAGTATTAGTAGTAATGCATAAGAATATACCCACACTTTGCAGTAGGCCCATTGGAGCAGTTATGTCCAGCAGTAAGCAACAATGGCAAATAAACAGCATGGTCACGCCTGTAATAAAGTTGTGGGTACCCAGCCAGTGTATTCTGCATCACGTCCTCTCCATCCTTCCTCTGTGGGCTCTGGATGTGCAGGAAGGTGTGAGCGGTATGTGGGGAGGTATGAGGAGCATGTGGGGAAATCTGACTAGTTTGTGAGGAGCATGTGGATGTCTGAGTGACATAAGGGGCATGTGGGGAAGTCTGAGTGGCATATGAAGGGCATGTAGGGAAATCTGAATGACATGTGAGGGCCATGCGGGAAGGTCTATGTGGCATGTGGGTAGGACTAACTGGCATGTGATAGGCATGTGGGGAGGTATGAGGGGCATGCAAGACTTGTGGGGGAGATTCTGATGAGATTTTGAGCCAAGTGGGGGTCTGAGGGCCTATGAGGCGATTTTGGAGCAGATGGCAGGTCTGAGTGGCAAGGGGTAGAATTTTGGAGCAATTGAGCATGTTGGTGTGTCTTGGGATGAGTGAGGTAGGGATGCTGATGGTGTTTTTGGGCTTTGTTTTATTCTTGAAGTTAAGGGTAATGTGCGGTCTTCCAACCTCTAGACGGGCTGCACATTACCCTTAATTTCAAGAATGTGGCCCCTAAAGTAAATTGGTTTGCCCATCACTGCTGTAATATGAGCAACAGTACTCAGACTTGATTGTAGTGTTGCCCCAGGCTGCTCTGCAATAAGCCCTTCACCCCCTTAAAACCCATGAATCATTTCAGTTAGTAGGAAAAAGGAGCAGGTACAAAATAAATAAATAAAATATAAATGATTATGAGTAATTAGTAATTTTACTTGGCTACGTGCACAGGATGAATAGTGGTGTCACAATGGAGGAGGCACAGTTAAAGTAGAAATCAGTCTGGTTAGAACCACATAATCCTATAGGCATCTCTCCCAATGATAAAGGAAAATGGATAAATGAACCTCAATGATGCTTTAAAGTTCTCTAATACCCCACCTGAGGTTTATACACATATAGACAATCAGAGCGGCTTTCTCATGCTCTAAACAATCAGAGCAAAATTGCACTAGATTGGTTACTTGCTGACAGGCCCTCAGCCTGTCATTTATGCTGTAGTTCTGCAAAGAGCAATTCTCGTTGTCTATAAGGGCTTTTTTATTTTTTAACTATTGGATTACCACAGCAGAAAAGAAGATGGAAAAGAAGAGGAAAGAAAAAAGTCCCATAGGATTTACGAGTATAATAAAGAACAACAATATACCCAAGCAATTTATGGCTACCAATGTTGGCTGGTGCCAAAGATTAAAATACTGTACAATTTTTTACACATTACAATAAGTGCCCCAACACCCACCATCTTGAGGTGTTGAGATGAGCCCCAGGGCTGGTTTTTCATAGGGTAGATGGGCTACATTATTTTGTGCTTCCAATTCCCCTAGGGAATTCAGCCTGGTGCTGATCAGCCTGCGTTCCATCCTGACAGGGGGACCGCACTCGGTGAGGTTCCCTATTCTAGCTTTACCAGCCTGTCATATACTGGTGCTGGGTGTTGCTTATAGTGTGCGGGTGTGACCCCACGCTGTTTGTCCCCACATCAGTGGTAACCAGCCCAGGATATGACCACTGTGCTTGGCTCACTTTTGGGAGGAGTGGGCACATTTATTTTCTTTTTTCTCTATAATATACATTAAATTGCGAGTTGATAATGGATGGTGCATCATGTATGCGGCTACACCATGATGCACTTTAAATGTATCTTGATGCAGCCTCATTCGATGACATTATGTTAGTTTGCACGTATCTTAAGATATGTGAAACTTAACAGAACCACTTAAGAGCATAATATTTGAAGTCCGCAATTTACGTGTATGTTCAGCCCGCAAACAGGGGCGGGCTGGCCTGGGGGGCAGGGGGGCATCGCTCCCCCGGGCCGCTCAGTTTATCCATTGTTAGGGCCGGCTGCCCAGCTCCACCCCACCCCCGGCTGAACTATAACTATTAATTATTACCGGGGGCCACATCACATGTCATGTGACGCGCTCCCCTCAGCGCACAGGTGGGCGCGTCACTTGCCAGCCCGCACCTGCCCGCAAATTGCACTGAATTGTACATGAGCCCCATTGAGTGCACTTTGGAGCGATGTCCAAGCCAAAAACTGTTCAGTCAACTCATTGAGTGACTAGACTGTGAAGCCAGGAATCCTGAGCATAACAATAGACCACAGGTACCTATAGTCTGTGTAACTCCAAAAACATACTAGTAGGTTAATTGGCTGCTATCAAAATTAACCCTAGTCTCTCCCTTTGTCTGTCTGTCTCCCTCTCTGTCTGTCTGTCTGTGTGTGAGTGTGTGTCTATCCTAGGGAATTTAGACTGTAAGCTCCAATGGGGCAGGGACTGATGTGAATGAGTTCTCTGTACAGCGCTGCGTAATTAGTGGCGCTATATAAATAAATGATGATGATAATGATGATGATATCCTGATCTAGAGATAAAGGGAAACCCAATCACAGTGGTAACCTGATTCAGGGGTATCAGAACAGTTGTTATAGAGGACAGTGTAGAGGACAAGAGAGAGAGAGAGAGAGAGAGTGATTATCCCCAAGGTATGGAGTGTCAGCTTTTGGGCAACATATAAGAAACACTGTCAAGCTTCATTGTAACTACAAAGTATGTGCTGAAGGTATAAATATAAAAGTAGTCAAGAAATGGTCTAGCACCCATTTATGACAACTGAGCACTGTATTGATTTACATGTGATTTCATACTGTCTACCTGGTTTCAAACCTACATTTGCAATAAACTTTTCTACATGTTACCCACATAGCCCTGGAAAAAGAAGAGACTGAACTAATCTGATGGACTCCAGGAGATAGATGCACTGCCTATTTGTTCTCTCACACTTAAACCTTCGGAATAGAGCTATATAGTGTACAATCCAATCAGGACCATACAGCCAACCTTTATATATTTGTACTTCGTGTATCTTTGTGTTTACGTGTGTCTGAGAAACTGAATTCTCAGAACCCAGTAATGCTGTGTATTTAAAGGTCCTAGCTCAGCAGCAGGGTTCCTCATTAGTGCAGGTCAGCTAAAATGACTGAGCAACACATTTGACACTTTGAAAGGCTGTAACGTGTGAGATTGCCGAGAATGGGATTGCATCTGGCTGTAAAATGGGTACATGTAAAGCTTGTTATCCATGTGTAAAAAAATAATGATAGCAGATTGAATTCTTTAACAGCTATTTAAGAATTATTTTCAAATTAAAGTAATTGACATAAAAATAAGTAATTCTGAGACTAATTCAGAATATTATAGAATATATAATGAATAATATAAATATCATATAGGAAATGAGGAAGCATATTTCACGCACTGAAATTAACATCCAGTCCTGTAATCCAAACAAACATACTCAGGGGACAAGAGAGAAAAAGATCCTTTGCAAACTCAGGCGCTAAATGAAAGTTCAAATGGACTTAAATGTACTTAATAGGAACAAACAGTCACTATTCTTGACCTCAAGTTCTTTCATGTTGGGACAAGCATCATTATCAACCAGGACTCATTGTAATATCCATGACAAATAATTCCTGGTTGGATTTTACCAGATGGCATTACTAGAACAGAGTCACAATTTTTCATACATGGAGTTTCACTGATTACATAATTTATGTTTATGTATATAGCGCCAATAAATATACAATCACTTTACAATATTATTTATAGTACAGGGAGATATATACATTACAATATAGGGAAATAAATTCATGTACATTGACAGACATTAATGACGTATAAGGAGGAGGTCACTGTCCCAACTGGCTCAAGGACATCTGTGACAGGTCCTCACATGGTAAGTGCAGGCATAAATGGGCACATGGATGTGAAGAGCCTTCGAAGATAGAAATCAGAGTTTGAGATGTGAGAGATTGTAATAAAGAATTGACAGATATGCTAACAATTTTTGTAAAAAATAATAATACTGATTTTTTGTTTTGACACCCAGCCGGTGCGGACACACTATTGTTGAATGCCAGTTCCTATGACCCTACTGACTTCCAAGGAATATAGTAAACCTTGACCAGGCCCAGAAGTCAAAGTTTATGGGATCCCCATGATACACAGTGCTACATATAAATCGTGCAGTCACCAATGTAAGAGCTTTTCTAAGTGCATTTTGGTTCACATAGAGGTTGTTATTCATTATAAGTTCTTAAATTTGACACTTAATATATTATCATACATCTGTGCCCACATGGAATGCCTTTGAACAGACTCCTGGGGGTAAATGTATGAAACGCCGATTTCCGCAAGTCGCCGGAAATAATTTTTGCATAGACAGCTAAATGCAAACATCTCACCCTCACAAATAAAGCTCTCTCTAACTCCGCTGCTCCATATCTCTCCAACCTCATCTCCACTCATACTCCTTCTTGCCCTCTATGGTTTTCCAATGACCGCTGTCTCACCTCCCATCTGGTCACCACCTCTCATTCCTACATTCAAGACTTCTCCTGTGCTGCCCCCCTTCTCTGGAATGATCTCCTCCATCTATCAGGCTTTCCGCTAGCCTGCAAAACTTCAAATGCTCCCTTAAAACCCATCTGTTCAAGTTAGCCTACCCTTCCTCCACCTAAGCCTCCCCTCCTACAGTCCTCTTCTCTATCTTTCTTTACTTACCTTTCTATACCTTGCCCCTCCTACTTAATCCTGTGCTTCTCTCCCCCCAGTGTTCTCGTCCCTCACCCCATCTTGTCACTTTGTGTCTCCTGCCAGTCTCCCCTCACCTTTAGATTGTAAGCTGCCTTCATTCCTTCAACACGTCTCCCCATTTTGTCACTTGACTCCTGCGCCTATCTTTCCTCTGCTCCATTGCCTCTGCTTCTCTATCTTTGCCCTGATCCTATAAGTGGTGCCCACTCTACTGGGCACATGGCACAGGCTCAATCCCTTATTCACTCTCCACCTGCCTTCTCTCCTTTTCTATCTGTACATATGAATTCACTTTTACCACGTTTCCCTGTGCACCTTTCCATGCCAAACTGGTACTTGCTTATGCCAATTGTACTTTGTTTATACTTATTGCACTTTGTTTACACTTATGACACTTTTACTGCACTTGTTTTAGTACTACCCTGTATGCCATGTATTTTTACCATGTACTTTTATCTTATGATCTATGTATGGCGTTGTGGACTCTTTGTGGCGTCTCATAAATAAAAGAAAATAATAATAACATCTCGACTTTTGGTTTATACCATTGTACTTAACATTTAGCAATATTCATAACTGTTGTAGTTATTATTATAAAGGTGCAAAATTCAGTACATGGCAAATAACAAGATAGCATTCTTTACAGATTAAGCTAAAACATAATACAGCAATTTGCTTTATAACCAAGGAGACAAATTGCTCTACTTCAGTTTTGCACACGTTATACCACTTTATACAGATAGTGGTAGAGTAACACGTTTATTGGTGTCTTAATAATTAGAAATATGACTTCAGTATCACTTTAATCATTTCTGTTGCTCTGGGAAATAGATCTGCAAAATAAACTGCATATTGGTGTCTGCTTTTCAATGAGCAAACACATTGTATTCCTTGCCAAAGAAAAGTTTCACAGCACCTTTGTTAATTGAAACTGAATCACACACCAAAAACATACTAGTAGGTTAATTGGCTGCTAACAAATTGACCCTAGTCTCTCTTTCTCTCTCTCTCTGTGTCTGTGTGTGTGTACGTTAGGGAATTTAGACTGTAAGCTCCAATGGGGCAGGGACTGATGTGAATGAGTTCTCTGTACAGCGCTGCGGAATTTGTGGCGCTATATAAATAAATGGTGGTGATGATGATGATGATGAAAAACCCCACTGGCATCCGGGCTCACAAGCAACCCCTGACCTTGATCGCCAAGAGCTGCATCCCTGTCCGCAGAGCACCCAGCACCCAGCCCACAAGCAATCCTCGACCAGGGTCACCAGAGGTGGCACGACGACAGCAAGGAAGGCAGTTCGAAACACAGGCAATCCTCATCATCATCAACATTTATTTATATAGCGCCAGCAAATTCCATAGCGCTTTACAATTGGGAACAAACACTGATAAGACAATACTGGGTAATACATACAGACAGAGAGGTAAGAGATCCCTGCTTGCAAGCTTATCCCTGCTTACAATCTATAGGACAATGGGAGTTAGAAACACAAGGGCATGTGCTACATCATATTGCACAATGGACCAGCTAGAACGCAATGTTGCAATGTTGGTCAGAGGGTTGTTGTCTTGCGTTAGCAGTGTAGAGGATGGTAAAAGGGTAATCTAGGGAAATTAAGATGGTGGTTGAGGAATATCATAACCTTGTCTGAAGAGGTGGGTTTTCAGTGAACGCTTGAAAGTTTGAAGACTAGAGGAAAGTCTTATTGTGCGTGGGAGGGAATTCCACAAATTGGGTGCAATCACAGACACCTCAATATTCTGCAAGTACAAACCGTATGTGCTGAGAAACCCCAACGCGCCTCCGTGCCATAGAGCACCCCCACCAGAAGGGACGTCTGGTCTGGTGAACCAGAGAATGATCCACCCAAATTGAAACCAATCGGAAGCTGATCAAACAATCAAAACATCATATGTATAATAGAACACCCACATCGCACCAAACAACCAGAGTATGAGACTCCAAAAAATTACAACAATACAACAGTCTGTAAACAGGACCAATGGATCCCCACAGAAACAAACAAATAAACACATTCAAGAGTAAGCAACACACAAGACAGTTAAGCACTACACACAAGATACACGTCCTCCACAACCACTCCACCAACCTCACACAAAGGTCCGATAAAGTGGCTGAGCAGATAAAGCACCATCCCAGAAAAATCAACAGTCCTGGGCCCAAGCCCCAGAAAAAAAACAAACAAATCCCAGGTCCCCAACTAGATACCTAACCCCCATAAACATCAGGGATCAAATACAACACATCCAATGACCCTATCTACAGGAGACTAGCCACCACACTGCACAAACAGCCACAATCCAAATCTGTGCATTTCACCTAAACCATCTGGCTCCAATGCACTAAAACGATGGATCTAACAAGTTCCATGAAGACAAAGGCACCGAAGTTTGCCACCCCCCCCCCCCCCCCAATGGCAGGAGGGACAGACTCCAAGCCAACCACTCTCAAAATGTGCATTATTTATTTTGATTAATGTTTAAAACATTTTTGTTTTCATATTAAAATTCTTTCACTTTGGGAATGTGCAAGTGATTACTTTGCCACCGATACACAAATACAATCTGATTCCATGGGACACACCCAGTGGGGGGGGGGCAGGACACACCCAGTAGGGGGGGGGCAGGACACACCCAGTAGGGGGGGCAGGACACACCCAGTAGGGGGGGGCAGACACACCCAGTGGTGGGGGCAGGACACACCAAGTGGGCGGGGCAGGACACACCCAGTGGGCGGGGCAGGACACACCCAGTGGGCGGGGCAGGGCAGGGCACACTAGTGTCTTTGTGATGTCATCGATGTTCTGCATTATAATGTCATACCTGCCAGGGTATAAATTGCTGTCTCCCTGCCCAGGGTTACTATTACCTGGGACAACCACCTAAGGAAATCGCTGGCATTTTCACAGAAAAATGGGAAAACAGACAATATTATTATGGAGATATACTTGTCGAGGAGACATCGGAAGAGCTTGGTGGCCCCATTTCAAGATGAGAAGAAGGAGACAGCAGACTGGAAAAACTGATAAAGAAATGCTCAGCATTATATTGTTAGAAAATATATTTTTTATTATATTATATTTTTTTTTTTTTATTTATATTATATTTTTTTTTTATATTTACATTTTATTTATATATTTTTAGAAAGTATATTTCTTATTATATTATTTTTTTATTTTATATTTATTATTTTATATTACATTTATTTTTTACATTTATATATTTTAAATATATTTTTTATTATATTATATATATATATTTTTTTATTAAATTATTTTTTTATTTTATTTATATTATATTTATTTTTTACATTTATATTATATTTATATATTTTAACAAAGTATATTTTGGCCATTTAACTCTGCATAGCCTCTTAATGCCCAGAGGGAAGGGCGGTCCTCGCAGCCATGGTTCCCCAGAGGTTTCCTCCACAGGGGGTTTTTCCTCTCCTGAGTGCTGAAGGACGACTCTTTGTGAGTCCATAGGCTTCCACTTATAGGTCAAGTTTCTGAGAGCCACAGGGCAGTTTTATAATGCAGAGTACACAAAAATTATATTTTATTATTATATTATATATATATTACTATATTTTACCAATAAAAAAACAAAATTAAAACATTGGTTGTCCTCAAGTTTTTGAAATTGTATTTAACTGTGTGTTTAGATTATACAGTAAATGTGCTGTATACAGTATATATTGAGATGTGACATATAGCAGGTGATAGGATCATGGTAAAGGATCATGACTACATTGTTACCAGCTGTGTTCAGGGCCTGACTGAGGGTTCTGGATGCCCGTAGAGTGCCCCCATCCCCCACAACAAATGTATAGGCATATAGGAATACACCTGAATATTAATATGCAGGAGTATTCTCCAGCATTCAAATGTAGAAAATATATACGAGAAGGGGTATAGATGCGGGTACACCTGTTAGTGCATCCGCAAAGTTAATACTCCAAGCTCATACCCTAATGGCGCTACTGATTGGAATAAATAAATAAATAACCACAAGCTGCAGTCACAAAGGGCAGTGGGAATGCCCAATTAAGAAGGAAAAAACAATGAGAAATAGGTGTCTGCGCCAAAAGCCACCACAACAAATGTAATGAGATAAAAAAAAAAGTCGCACTCCCATGTGTAGAATATACAATTGCATCCAACACTCCAAAACACAGACGCACAAAAACTCAATACAAAAACGTATCACAACAGTACAAAAGAACATATATAGAAATGAAAACAAAAGTATAACTAATAAAAGATATACAAATATCCAATAGCATCAAACAATATGTTGTCATCTAGAAGAAAGTTCAGACGTGCACACTTGCCAACAGAGTCCCGTTGCAGAACCTGCAAGTACAGAGCAGATGGAACAAGACACTACCTCCAACCATAGAGTTCAGCTGTGTACAGAAAAAGAGCACTCACCATAGTTGCACGCAGCCGGCCACTCACAGCCACCGACGACCGGCAAAGCGCAGATGATCCGCGCCGATGCACTGAAGCGCAGATGGACCACCTGAACAACCGGACAGAAGGGCCTCACAGACACGACGGCCGACCGAGCAGCCCTCCACCAAAACAAAGTCTGCAGATGCCCGCAACCGCTGCGACGTAAAGCAACGCAAAGATGCACAAGACCACACACATCCAGAATCAGCCAAACAAGCAGGCAAAAACATACTAATAGGTTAATTGGCTGCTATCAATTTGACCCTAGTCTTTCGCTGTCTCTCTGTCTGTGTGTGTTTGTATATGTTAGGGAATTTAGACTGTAAGCTCCAATGGGGCAGGGACTGATGTGAATGAGTTCTCTGTACAGCGCTGCGGAATCAGTGGAACTATATAAATAAATAATGATGACTCCAAAAACATGCTGGCAGGTTAATTGGCTGCTATCTAAATTGACCCTAGTCTCTCTCTCTCTCTCAGTCTGTCTGTTTGTGTATGTTAGGGAATTTAGACTGTAAGCTCCAATGGGGCAGGGACTGATGTGAGGGAGTTCTCTGTACAGCGCTGCGGAATCAGTGGCGCTATATAAATAAATGGTGATGATGATGATGATGGGTGGGAAATCAATGTGTCTTATTAGCATCCATGTTGACGTTGTTCTTCAATGTTTAACCAAGATTTGAATTTCTGCAAAACATCAAACTTGTTTACTGCATCTTTGTTGATAGGGAAAACCACTAATGAAGTATAACTGTATTCCTAGAGTTGCCTGAATAAATGGAAAAACCACATCCTTTAGTTTTAAGGATGTGAATGATAATTTAATCATGTAGTAAAGTACATCCTGTTACTTTACACAGAAATACATTGTATTAACATAGTATGATAGCTCATTGTTGTTGCATTTCAGAATGTTTGAAACCATCTAATAATTTTGCTGCAAACAATCTGGCTGTATAACATGTCCTACTATGCTGTTTTCGAAATACATTTTTCTGTCTTCAAGGATACCGGACTTCCGATTATCTGATTTTCTAATAAGATGCTGATCTGGACTAGTAGAAAATGCATTTATGACTGTGCTTTCACTATCCTACTGCATGAGCCGTGTCCCATGGAATTCAGCCATCCGGTCTGACACGTGGCGTGACATGGCGTGTGTATATGTGTGTGTGTGTGTGTGTGTATATATATATATATATACATATATATATATACACACACATGCATACATATATAAAACTACATGAATCCCGGAGCACTACAACCCTATCATGTAATTTCCATTGAGTTGTGATTATAAGATATTTGTTTCACTTTAAATATGAACAAGAAAATGTGCACCTTGGCCCTTAGGATGTAAGCTCGTATGAGCAGGGCCCATCTTCCCTCCTGTCTCCATACCTGTTCTTCCGCTCCGTCTCTACTGTATTTGCCTGCCTGGAGTTTCTGAAGTACTGGTACTTTGTGTTCATTGTTCTGTACTGTTTTACCCTGTATAGTCTACTGTTTGTACCATGTACGGCACTGCAGAAACCTTGTGGCGCCTTACAAATAAACAAACAATAATAATAATAACTATGCTGCACTGCTGGACAGCAAAGTCATACTTGATCAACCTAAAGTACTGTCCGGGAGCCTGCCATATTTCAGGCAGTTCAGACCTCCAGCAGACCTCCAGGGGTTTTTTTCACTCCCACTTCACAGGGGCCTCCTTATGCACATCCTGTGTGAGTTGGCTTAATTACTGCACTTTGCTACAGTGGCAGGGTCAAAGTTGGCAAGTATGAGCAAATTTAAAAAGTGTGGACAGAGTTGGCAGGGAGCATGTCCCAGCTCAACTCTAAATTGCAGTGTCATCATCATCATCATCCGCCATTTGTATGTGTGTGCTACATGCAAAAGCAGACAGTATTTTCCCTTTTCAAGACCCAGAGAGGTCTGGAAAAGGAGATAATGAGCTACTCAATTCCAAACCCTGTAAACAAAATTGTTTCTCCCATATCAATTTCACGTTAAAATATAATACAGCGTGAGATGTCTCTTTAATGTGGTGGAGGCATGTTGGTGTGTTGAATAGATAAAATAAATGTACAGATAAGGTTAGAGGTTTGAAGTAAATGTGCTTATGTAATATATAACATAATAATGTATAGTATAGTATAGTATAGACATCTATAATATTTTTTATTTCATGTCAAATCAACTGCATGGCTATTGAATGCTGGTTTTATATTTTGTGCATTACTCGGCAAGGTTCTGTGGAGTACTCTCCCTGCAGAGTTAATTGTTGTGTTAATTCTGTAGACTCGCCCATCAGCAGCCTGTCTGTTTGCTATGCCACTAGACATGTCAGGCTTGCTTCAAAAAGTCAGGTTCTTATATCATATGATGGTTAAAGTGGAGACCAAGTCAGTGGTACAAACCTGTACATGTTTTATTTCATATATGACACCCCAGTAATAAAATACATCTTTACATCTCCATCTCCACACCACTACGTCTCAATTAACACACCAGCCTTCAGCTTTCTTTATATACATCTTACTTATTCCCACTTCCTGCAAACTCCTTTCTCTAACATTGTAATATTTCTCCTCCTTCAAATTTGAATGTGAGATCTCCTGAAGGCTTTTTGTGTTATACACAGCATAATGTTTATGCTTTGTCATATGCCGACCTTCAACAATAAACTGCATATTTTGGTAACATCTTCTAAATTCATAACAATTATATAAATGGATAACTTTTATTCTATTGTGTACATATATATTATAATGATTAACAGTAATCGACAATAAACCAATTGTGTATGGTGTTTTCTACAATACAATACAAATGCAGCTTTAAAATCACTTTTGGATAAGTCAGATATCAAACAGGCTGTTAGTGTTTACTTGCCATAGACATGAACAACTATTTATGGGCAGGATTTTTAAACCCTGGCATTGATCCTGCCTATATACCATGCATGCCTTGCATTGATTAGTAGCAATACGTACTTTACAATTGAATTGCAGGTGAACTTCAGAGGGCGAAGTAAAAAAATAAGGTGCCAAGTCAGCTGATCTTCATTTAATTTACTTTTGATACAGATTTTATATATTGTATTGTTAGTGATGTACTGTATTAACCCCTTCTCTGTTGAGGATTTTTTCACACCTGTGCTGAGCCTGTTTTGGAACTTTTGAGGTGAACACGTTCCAACATCATTAGGAGCCAGAGAGCCATTTTTCTGTGCTGTAACCACACAAATCATACCTTGTGTTTTTCAGAAGAATTTGCATTTTCAGAAAATACCATTGTTTTGTTTAGAATCCTTGACACAGTAAAGAAAAATGGACAAAAAGTTTTTTTTAATTGAAATTGAAAAAAAGTGCAGAAATAATATGGGTAGCCCAACAAACAATACCAGTGGGACAAACTGGGAAGCCTACTACATCAAATCCATAGTTAATGAATACACAGTAGTGTCCGGAAAGATACATAGTAGCAAGAAATAACGCTGTTGCTGGTGAAACTATTTCAGGTTCTCTCAGGTTGCAAGGAGTTAAAGAGTTGTGACCACAAAGTTCAAATATCAATCTTTTATTGCAAACAAGTAAAAATATAGTAATAAGGTATGTTGCTTTCATAGTTCCCTTAGTAATATGTTTAATCAGCAATTTTCCAGGGCCCCATTCTCTCTCTCTTCTTGAGCTGGATAGACAAATGATTGGCACCATTATCGGCGGTCCAGGGTGAGAAAACTTGTGTAGCAGCAAAACCAGCTTTTATAGAGAGGAAACTAAGGGTGCCGGATATCACTAACATATAAGGTATAATTATAATTAAGAACTTCATATTGGTACAGCTATGAGTATTAAACTGTTTCACTTTCCAGTACATGCACAGTTAGCACTGGGACAACGCCAAGCAGAGATATCCCTGCTTTGCCTTGGTTTCGTCAGCATTTCAAAATACACACAACAAAAGTACAAGAACAATAAAATGGGGTTCAGCGGACATTTTGCCTGGCCTGTCACAAACGCATTTTTCATTTATTAACCAACAAAAAAAATTCAGCTGCTGAAAATTAGGAATTGTCCTACCTTTATTTAAATGTGCCATCTTGTGGTCAATCGAAAAACTGCATTTGAAAATCCATTTAGTTCACCTCATAAAGCACTAAGATCTCTGCATATAATTATATCCCAAATATAGTTATATTAATGTAAACAGTAGCAAATATACAACTCAACCACAAAAAACACATATCCTCAAGTGGAGGCTATCAACCATGGACCACTACATATACACTATGTCCTCCACATAGTAATAGTAGAAAAAGTTATACATTTGTAGCATTGGATCGCTGTAAATGATACCTTTAGTCCTACAGATCAAAATCTTGGACGGTGTTACATTGGAGATATGCTGTGTCATTGTGGACGGTGAGGTATGGGTGTGGGCATAGGATGTGCCTTGAAATCTTTGTCATGTTTCTCAAACCATTCCTGAACAATTTCTGCTGTGTGGAAGGGCACATGATCCTGCTGAAAGAGGCCACTGACATCAGGGAATACCGTTGCCGTGAAGGGATGTACTTGGTCTGCAACAATGTTTAGGTAGGTGGTACGTGTCAAAGTAACATTCACATGAATGCCAGGACCCAAGGCCCAGAGCATCAAACTGCCTCAGCCAGCTTGCCATCTTCCCTTAGCACATTCTGGTGCCATCTCTTCCCCAGGCAAACGACACACAGGCACCAGGCCGTCCATATGATTTTAAAAAGAAAACGTGATTCATCAGATGAGGCCACATTCTTCCATTGCTCCACAGTCCATTTCTGGTGCTCATGTGCCCATTGTAGGCACTTTCGGCAGGAGATAGGGGTCAGCATGGGCACTCTGACCGGTCTGCGGCTACACAACTCCATATGCGGCAAGCTGCAATGCACTTTGTGTTCTGACACCTTTTTGTAATAGTCAGCATTAACTTTTTCAGGAATTTGTGCTACAGTAGATTTACAGTGGTATTGGACCAGACCGGCGGCTAGTCTTTGCTCCTCACACTCATCAATGAGCCTTGGGCACCCATGACCCTGTCACAGATTGTCCTTCCTTGGAACACTTTTGGTAGGTACTAACCATGGAATAATGGGAACACCCCACAAGACCTGCTGTTTTAGAAATGCTGACCCAATTTGTCTAGCCATCACAATTTGGCCCTTGCCAAAGTCACTCATATCCTTACACTTGCCAATTTTTCCTACTTCCAACATCAAGTTCAAGACCTGACTGTTCATCTGCTGCCTAATATATCCCATCCCTTGACTAGTGCCATTGTAATAAAAATAATCAATGTTATTCACTTCACTTGTCAGTGGTTTTAATGTTGTGGCTAATTGGTGTATGTTTGCATTGATATGTGTTCAGTGGTAATGTGTGGTTGCGCACATAATATGAATTGGTGGGACACTACTGTGTGGCATAATAAGAATTGGGAGCACTACTGTGTGGCATAATAGGAACTGTGGGGGCACTTCTAGATACCCTAGGCGGTGCTAAACACGCCCTTCCAGTGGCAAGCTGCAGCGCAAAGAATGCCTTTCTGTGTTTCCCTGGGTGTACACCCTAATAAAATGTGCACAGCTATGTGGTCAGGTGCTGGGGCCACAGTTATCTATAAGCTAGGAATAAATATGAGTAATAAAATGATCGTGTGTGTAGTGGTATAAACTGGTAGAGCAAAATTGTCTGGGAAAGGATCTAATACTATTCAATGAGAACTCAAACATCCATTCCAAACATTCCATAAGCCTAGAGACAGCTTAAGAGCAGCTGACACAAAAACACATAGCTCAACAGCATACCCTTCAACCAATACAGACGCATAAGAAAGGAACTGCAAACACAACACTACCTATTTCAGTGGGTTGGAAACAGTAAATATTTAGACAGTCAGACTGCAGTCACCAAAATGACAACAGACAGACTGTCGGCAGATGCCTTCTGTCGACATGTTTAAAATGTTGACATTGTGACTGTTGACAACAATAATGTCGACATTCCAAGGGAAATGCCAGCGGACCCACCGGCATTACAGCTGGGTCCAGGAATTTAATTGCTTCCCTGGCTTTCAGAGTGGATAACACAAGAACGAGGTACTTCACTCAGAATTGAATCTCCCTCTTGGGAGTTTCTACTAACACCAATAAACATCAAAAAACGTATCAACAACATACCCAAGTAACGGGTGGCCCTCTAACTTTCAAAAGGGTCGCACATTACCCTTCGGCTCAGTAATAATTTAAAACAATTAATTTAATCACGAAGACGCCTATCTGTTAAAACATATCAGGAGGCATTTTAAAGAAATGACACTTGCTACTGTATAACAAACAAATCTGACAAAGCAGGAAGCTGCAAGTGATAGCTAGGGGGCTACCTGCTACCCATTACTGTCATATATGCTATGTTTACCATCCCTATCTCCGCAACTAACTGTAACTTAGAACACATCCATATACGGGAATGTACTAAAAGGATGATCACAGAAAGGGATGATCAGGATGATTACCTGCAGTTCACCCCCACAACACTGGGTGTCAGAATTCTGCACACTACAAGAAACATACAGCTTTTAACTATAAATCAGAATAAATTAAAAACTCTGTGAAGTACATTATCCTATATATATATATATATATATATATATATATATTTATTTGTGGGGAGTTTGTTGTGTGTGGACCAGGCATATTATAATAAAATAATACAGCTAATCTGTATTTATAACAATCCTTAGTGTGTGATATTATGCTGTAGTGATATATTATTTGTTAATTGTATAAAAAAAAAAGCTTTCATATTTAAGTAGGATGATCACATTTTAAGCATAGATAAGTCCACTGTGGAGTGTTTTCTATGTGTTTCCAGTGGGAAGATGGCTATATCCTTTTTATTTACGTAGGATGATCACGTTTTAAGCATAGATATGTACAACTGGGAGTGTTTTCTTCGCGTTTCCAGTGGAAAGATTCCTATATATTTTTTACTTATGTGGGATGATCACGTTTTAAGCACTGCAGCTACTTATTCAAAATAATAAAAATGCTATCTGTGCCCACTTTGCCACCTGATTTTATGCCCAAAACAGTGTGGGGCCAGGCAAAAGACAGGTGCTTTATATGTAACTGACCACCCTGTGTTGATTCCCACTGTCAAATTAGTGGCCCAATGCTCTTTAACCCTTGAAAACCGCACTTATTCAAAATTATAAGATATGGTAACTTTGCCCACTTTGTCCCCTGATCACATGGCCAAACCCTTGTTGGGTCAGGCTAAATACTACTGCAGTTTGTATAAGGGACCCCCTTTAGTGTTAATCTGATGTGAAATCGGTGATCCGACTTGATTTAATCCTTTAAAAATAAGCTTTTGTGAATAAGAAGCTGGAGCATGAATAAGAAGCTAACTTCAGCCTCGTCTTTTCTGTGATCATCCGTTTAGTACATCCCTCCATATATCACATTATCACTGCACGTATACCACAAGCTTCATCCATTGCTAACCCTAATATTTTCATCATTTCAGTTTGAACACACATCACATATATCTACACCATGTCCAGGCCAGCTGAAACATTTAAACCACTCATCATCCACTTTCCCTCTATAACCAAATCCATTAAGCCATCTATCGGCCAAAGAAGAAAAAAAAATATTATTATATTAAATTTAAATTATATATATATATATATATATATATATATATATATATACACATACACACACATTTATTTGTATTATATGCAATTAATAAACCTTATACTATTTTATTATTGACTTTTATTTCATGCTATCATTGTTTGTTTTTTTATCTTAAATACATTCGGGATAGACATCCTACACAGTTCAACACAAGAAACCAATAAACCACTCTCACATCCAAACAGGTGACAACCCCTCCGTTCCCGGTTCTTCGACGCGAACACCATTGCAAACACACCCCATATCACAACACACCCCATATCACAGCACACCCCATATCACAGCACACCCCATATCACAGCACACACCATATCACACCCGCCAACCCTGTCCAGTTCAGCATAAGGTGCGCGCGCAACCTACCTCACTGCACACTTCAATAACATCAGAAAGCAGCCGCCATCTTCGTTAAGGGAAAGACGTAACCCGCATGCGTCCACCTCAAGCGCTGCCTTTTGACGTCACACATTTTTAAAAAGTGCCCGGTTAATAAACGGTCGTGCAAGAGACTGCGCCTGACAAGATAGTAGCGGTGATATATCGTGAGTAGCGTCAGGTCTTACCTGATCTAACTACTTAATTACCACAGTACATGTAACCAGACATGATACATTGGATTTTCTTCCCCGATCCACGTATATGAGGGACACGCGATGTTCCATATATACATAACGTGTAACAGAAAGCAACCTCCTGGATGCAGTTTATAACCTGTGACCAGGGATAAAGCACGTCTGTAATATACAGTTATTCTATGAGTTGGTCCTGACATCAGCCCCAAGCAGCTATTAATTTGTGTTGTAGGAGAGTGTATAAATAGATGATGATGATGAGTGAAGCAAATATTAACTGGATAGAAATGACAGTTATGATTGGTGAATAAGATAAATTATTTATTAATGAACATTTTTTAATCTTTAGAAGACAATATGGTTATGTTCTGTGTCAGTTTTGCGGTAATACATTTTTAATTTCCTATTCTACTGAATACAATTTTGTATATTTTTTTTGTGATATTTAGGGGTATAAATTGGTATCTTATTGCGTTAGCTTTTATGTGCATTAGTCAAAGGAAAACTTATAAAGTCATGAAAATGTAAACTTTTCTGTAATATGTCTGATTTACTTTTATATATTTTAGGCAATCCTAGAAAATTGCCATGGAATGTAATCAAATAACCTATTGAATTCTCTTCAGTCAGTCTTTCGGTCTCAACGCTCCACTGCGACTGTGTTGACTAATGTTGTCAATGATTTCATCACAACTAAAACCATTCTCTTCTAATTCTCCTGGATCTCTCTGTTGCATTTGACACTGTTGACTACTCTCTTCTCATACAAATGCTAAAATCCCTAGGTCTTCAAGACACCGTCCTATCCTGGTTCTCATCCTACCTTTCTAGTTGATCTTTCATTATTATTTTCTCTGGATCCACCTTTGCTCCGCCTCCTTTATCAGTTCGAGTACTGAAAGGCTCAGTACTAGGTCCTCTGCTGCTCTTTATCTGTACATCTTCTCTAGGAAAACTAATAAGTTCCTTTTGGATTTAAGAATCATCTCTGTGTGGATGATATCCAAATTTATCTATCTTCTCATGATCTGTCGACACCTCTGTTGTCCCGTGTTACTGACTGTCTCTGCTATTTCATCTTGGATGTCTTCTCGCCAACTCCATCTTTCAAAAACAGAGTTAATAATAATCCCTGACTCGAAAGTAATATTTGTTCCCCACATCGACTCTATATGTAAATCACATTTTGTGTATTTAAAAACATTTCCAGAATACGCAAATATCTTACACATGACACTGCAAAAACTCTAATTCATGCAGTCCTTATCCCTCGAATTGGCTATAGCAAGTCCATCCTTACTAGTCTAACCTGAAAACAGACTCTTACCCCTACAATCTATTTTTCACGCAGAGACTAGATTGATTTTCCTTTCAAATCATTCTTCATCTGCTGAATCACTCTGTTGCCTTTTTACCAAATCCAATATAAGATACTTCTATTAACCTACAAAACTGCACCAACATACATCTCCTCACTTGTCTCAAAATACCTCCCAAATCGATAACATCGTTCTGAACAAGATCTGCGTCTCTCTTCAACTCTCATGCCATCCTCCCATTCCCGTGTACAGGACTTTTTTCGAGCTGCACCCACTATGTGGATTTCCATCCCTCGCACAATAAGACTTTCCTCTGGTCTACAAACCTTCAAGCGTTCTCTGAAAACTCACCTCTTTAGGCAAGCTTATAATATTCCTCAACCACCCGCTTAACCTCAGTAAGTTACCTTATTGCCACCATTTACACAATTCACCCAAGACAACAACCCTCTGACCCCCCTGACCAACATTGCTGTGTGACTGGATCATATAGCATACAAATCACTTTATACCTTTGCAATCTGGATGGACCAAAATACAATATGTAGACTTAACCTCATGTATTCAACTCCCATTGTCCCATAGATTGTAATACAGAATTAGGTAGCACTATATAAATAAATGTTGATCATGATGATGCCTAGGTTGTTTCTTCACTTTTGCCAATAATAATTGTAAGTAGGTAAATAACACATCTTGTTTAGGTCCCTGGTTTTTGATGTTTATAACTTTTTTTTTTGCATGAACTGATTTTTAAAATTGTCTTTTTCTAGGACCCAGCGTGATTCTTCCTTTTTCTGTCCACATCACTTACTGTCACAGATATGGATAAGCTGACATTTCCGATGTTTCCAGCAATAGAGCTGGTTAATTTTTTACGGCAGAATATTTTAACTGGTACCGAAGGTAAAAGCTTTACGAAAAATGATATCTATCCTAACCCGAAGGTAAGATGTGTTGCAGTCATTCTAATCTGGTTGGAATAGCCATCACCGATTTGTGTTGTAGGTTAAAATTCTAATCTTTAATTATACATTGTCATATTACTATAACAAGAATATAGTACACTACAACATGTCACAATACTATAGTAATCTATCAATGAGGTAGCTTCTGACCAGTTCTTCTAGTATAATTTACATAGGTTTAGGATGAGTTTACTGTTTTATGTTTCTTGTTTTTTTTCACCCACATAATGTAAAAGGATTATAATTAAAGAGGAATTGGCATTTTACAATATGGTTAGAACCCAGATTTTGGAGGGAAAAAAGGCAAAACCATTTAATGTTAGGGCATTGTCGCAGGGAGCACCACATTTTGGACATTCGGTAGCTTGATCAGGTCTAAATTTGGCCAGTCTCCATGGAGTGAGGTATGCTCTGTGGAGAATGTAAATCTGAATAGTAGTTGGTAGTTGCCTTTCAAAAACTACTGAGAAGTGTACTCTAGTCTTCATCTCGCAGGGGGCAACGGTCCTCTTCCCATTTCTCTCAAGCGTGTTAATTATAGTTATCATATTCACCTATTAAGTAGGAGTATGTGAAGGAGATGAGCCTCGAATATCCCAAGGGCTGCAATAACGTTTTCATAGGACTCCCTGTTCAAATTTGGTCAATATGACATGTTGACGTTTTAAATAGCAATAAATTACATCTTTGGGAAACCCAAATTTCTCTCTAAGATACACACTGAAGAACTTTTCAACCGATGTGTTATCTATAACTATTGTACCTGCGACTGAAGGTCCGATCAGTCTGGCGATTCATGCATACACACTGACACAGATCTGTGTTCTTCATCTGGTCCTCCAGTCTTCAGAGAATGACGGCACAATATTCATTCATTCTTGTCACACTAATTAAAACAGCCTTGTTATAGCTATCCACATGTCCTAACAAATTTCGTTCGCTTCTGTGACCTTAAAACAAAACATTCTGTCTCAGAACGAACAATTGAATTATTCCTTCTACAGTACTCTCTACATTTATTCACCGGGACATTCATTGTTTGCATCGGCTGAAAAGAGTACGACTCTCTGTAATCTATGGAGATCGTGAAATATTAAACAGTACGAACAACCAAATGAGCCCACAATCGACACATTGGAACGTCTTTCGACCATCGTGTCACTATACACACTAACCCGACTTTGGTTGATTTGCCCGATTATTGGACGATAATGCTCCAGTTTGTACCTAGCCTTAGTTATTCAAGGACTTGAGATGCTCATCAACATACAATTGCCCAGTGGTAAAGGTACCATATTTAGAATCTAAAATATAATATAACATTTATTTATACAGCTATATTCATTTTTGTGTTTACAATTTTTTTGCTTTGTAAATTAGTCCTTTTTTGATCTCGTAAACCTAATACCTAGATTTAACTCTATGAATTAATTTGCAGGTAGAATGGGTACAGAAGCTCTTCATGAGAGTGCTGCAGCAAGTATTCAGTCATGGAGTGGAACAGTTTTATATGGTACGGACGTGTTTTCCATGAGTCTACATTGCTGTATTCTATGCCTATGTTATGTACCAATAGTAGGTGGTAATTGTAAGGATTCATATTTTTTGTGGATGTATGAATGAAAGATATGTTGGCAACGAAAGTGCATTCTGCTATTATAAACTGCCATAAACCAATGGATCCAAAATGTTCACAAATGGACCATTATTCTGTGCCATACATGCACACCCCAGGTCAGTCTGTACTTGACTGTCAGGTAAAATGAAAACATTCGCAATGTGTTGCAGAGCTGTAGCATCACATAGTGCATCTATTGCTATGGTAAGGAACTGCTACATTGGTAAAGTTGCTTTCAGGAACAAATTCTGATTAAATTCATTATCTGAAAATTAAACGTAGACTCGCCAGACTATTTGGCTCTACTGTATAGAGCAACTGGCATTACTAGTAAATTCAGAGCGAAGGGGCCAGGTAAGATATATGTAAGTAGTTGCTACCTATACGGCAAATATGATGGTACTGCTGTTATAGTAATATATCATCTTAATATTTTTGTTGTAATGTGGTCGATTAACCTTTTTCTACAGCAAGTGTCTAGCATCAAATTTTGGTTGGAGACTGTTAATTTAGAGCTTTTGAGTTGCTAATATTATAGGCTGACATTTGACAAAAGTAAACCTATATGTTGCAGGTACCGATGGATTTAGAAATTCCGTACCCACATCTTGTTGAAGGTTTTGCTCCAGTGGCTTATATTCTGAAACTCATGTATGTATTCCATTTCTTGTGCGAAGACAGCTGGTTTTTTTGTTTGTTTTTTTTAAAGTTTAATTGTTGCTACTTTTTTCTATTTGTCAACACAAGAACCCTAGTGAATTGTTCTCAATGTGATTTAGAAATGTGTCTTAAATGCACTTTAGTTTTGTCTTGCATCTTTTGTGAGACACTGATGCTGGGGTATGGATTTTCCTTCCAGGAATTTGACTTTTAGAATATCTCTACCAAGTCTGTATTCCGCCCTGGAGTTTTTTCAAAATGCCCACAGGGGCTGGGTGCTTTTTTTTCAAAGCGGTTTGTAGCAGCTTTACTTTTAATAATAATGCTGCAGGATGACCTTATCTGACATCATGCATGAAGTTTTTTGCATGAAGGTCTTGGAAAAGATGGTCTTGATCTTCAAGATGGTGCAATTTACACTGTTCCATACGAGGGAGTTCCAGATTGAATTGTTATCAAAATGTGACAAATTACACCTTTTCTTGACCTGCCAGTTCACTGGACTGTCTTACAAAGATGTGTCAGAAGCTCCTCTGGTGGCTGAAGTTGGACAACCTAAACAAAGGTTGCACCTTCACCAGTTTGGATTAGACAATTGTAACAGCAGACTCAAGCTTTTTGGACTAGGGAGCTTTGTGTGTCACACTCCATTGTTTTCAGGGCCTTTGAACTGAAGTCAAATTACCTGAGAAACCTGCTACAAAGGAGACCTGTGTAAAACGTGCTCTAGTCAAAGAACATCTGTTGCGGGAAGTGCTCTTAAACTTCAGCTAAACATTGCCGTGGCAGTGGCATGCATCTATCATTAGGGAGGCACAAAGTGCACTCTTGCTATGAGGGAATAAATATAATGCGTCGGGCAGAACAATATTTTAACAACAATCTCAACTGTGTTCATACTACAAGTGTAGAACTGGCAAAAAGATTTTCTTAACAGGCGTGCTCTACTCTACGGAGAATGGGCTATACATCTGGAAGTGTTTCAACAAATTGTAAAAATAAAAAGGGGTCAGCTAGATTTGGACATGATGAAAATTACCTCAGTTGTGCCACAAGGGGCAGTGATTTTGCGCAGGAACATGGGCTCCGCAGATAGTTTTAGTGGCACAATGTCTGTTTCATGGAAGTTTCATCTGATTTTCTGTTCCCTCTGTTCGCAGAAGATTGTGGTTCATGGACATTCTCAGGATGTGAGCAGGGCCATTGTGGCGTCTTCCTCTAAGGTGGAATCTGATTTGGAAGACTAATATTTCCTGGTGCAAAAAGTAGTTTTCATATGAAAAAAAGAGATGTGGTCGCACACAGATTTAGGACTAGTCATCTATTATTCAGGATTTAATATAAACTCACAAAATAGATGGGGTGCACTCTAACATGTACATAACTATGGTCAGAGAAGAGTAGATAGAGGCACTCCAGTCCCTTATCAGTTAGACATAGATATAAAACTTATTTTTTATTAGATTATATTAAAACATCAAACACAGAAACAAAATAATAGTTAAAAGTGTGTGTTGTATATGTAGTGTATTAAAATTCAAAAAGCATCCAACAGTGGCGTAAATTATGCATCACAGAGGCAAAGAACCAAAGACATTTCTGTATAGGAACGTACCATAGCAAGCACAAGGTTCCACAGATTAGTTTTATCACCAAAGTACATCCAATATCATTACTGGATCTATAGCCTACTGATAAATTGTTATATTAATAGTCCCTATACAGTCAAATACATCTAACAGATGTATCCTTTCAGTTAGCCAGTTTGGTCTTTTAGTTTTCTTTCAGAAGAGAGGGGCACTCCATCTGGAAGTGCAGTGTGTTTTTGCAGGGAATGATACATGGGCAGCCTCCATACAATCCACCTATAACTTGTGATTTGAACTTTGTATTGTCTGCGCTGCAACAGCCCCACTTTAAAACTCGGTGGAGCGGAGTGTTTTTTATAGGAACAACTGTTTTTTTTTTCTCCTGGCTATCTCCAGTGCTGAGGTTCTGAACCATGGGCTCTCTTGCAGATCTCCACACCTCACTTTTCTTGAGGATGGGGCTGCTCTTAGGATAGAAAGGGGAGGAGATACAGATTTTCTACAGATTTTCTTAGTGTCAAGCTCCTGAAAGGACCCTCAATACCCCAGTGTCCGTGCCCCCTAGCAGACCCCGAAAAACGCACTGAATGCAAGTATAAAAATCCTGTGTTTCTTCTGAATGTAAAGTGAATGTATTTTTAACCGAGCAGATGTTCTTAAAATGTTTGCTATGAGCTATCAGAATAAACTTGTAGACTACCATTAAGAACTTAATACTCAAGACCATGTAATATAATGGTTTCATAATGTATACATCTATTAAAGCTCTTCTCTGTTCTTGATATATATGAAGGCCACGATTCCTGCAGATGTGTCAAGTGTATGATTTTCACCCATCTGATGTTCTGAATCCAAGTAAGTTTGATTTATGATAATAGATGAGTTGACAGCAGTCTGACAAGCTGGACATTAACCTGACAGAATGTGTCTTGTGTTTAGAAGGGAAGCGCACTCTCTATCTGCTGAGTGGGATTGTTAACTATTTTCACTTCAGGGAAACACGAAAGGAGATGTACACAGCATTCTGCATGAGCTATGTAAGCAAAAAATATATAATTTTTTTTTTATTAAGATTATTCATTTAAATGACACCTATTACTTTAATTTGTTATCTTTCATTTGGAAATTATACTATTGCTGTTTTCTTCTAGAAATCTGCTTTGGAGAATATGAACCAGCAGCAGAGGACGATTCAAGAGTTAGAAGCCAAGATAGAGAAACTCACGTAAGTTTGCAACTTCCTTATAGGCTTTCACAAACGGTTGCAGTACAGCCTTGCATTTTAGATCACCTGCAATGCAATCACTGGGATAAAATATGTATGTTTTAGAGCAGTGTTCTGTATCACTTCTGACTATAGAGAGATGAACCTCAATTTGGCTGATGAACGATCTTTAGAATATTTTTTTTTAAAAAACAAAAGCCCTTCCAATCATACTACAACTTGGCTTTTCATTATTCCACAAGCAACTGCACACTAAAAATTAATGGAAAACACTGCTTTCGAAGTTTAGGGACCATACGTTTAAAAAGCTTTTATTTTATCTGGCTAGTAAATAAGAAGAAATGTACATCAATTCATATGACATTTTGGATGTCTGCAAATATCTACAAGCAGCCATTGTTCTTTGGGTGTTCCATCTGGTCACATAAAAGACTTCATTTCGAACGATGTACATTTATTTTACTTTCTATTTATATTGGCCAGACAAGATGAGGCTTTTTAAATTAACTATTACTTGCTAGTGCTGATCTTGTTTCATTTTACTGCAGCCCTTTTAGTTTCTAGGTTTACTTGACCACTGTGCAGTCTTCACATATTAATAAGAAACAATGTAATGTATGCGCTCTTCTTTTGTAAAAATATTTTACCGTTCTTTTTATTTTTGTGTTAGAACTGTACCGCCTGAACAACAAGCAGAATTCAAAGCACTTTCTAGTGATATCCATGACTTGCAGCAGTCAATAAGCCAGGAATATCGTGCAAAAGATGTAAGTGACCCCCTTTTTTTTAATTGTATTTCTGTTTTTCATGCATTCAGTTTCAGTATGACTTTTTATTTTTTTTATATTTTTTTTTTATTCTGGCGACCCATCTAAGTGTTTGACCAAATGATTGCTATTTTATAATGAAACGCAGCTCGTTTAAACTGCTATTAACAGGATCTGAAAATAATTCTTACCAGCGTTCTTTTTGTCACGGAGGCAGGCCAAGAACTGATGCCTCCAAATATAAAAAGCAGTCCTCTAACAGAGCTCTGTGACTCTTATGTCTCTTTTTTTTTTTTCCTTTTATACACTGATTTGCAAACTATTATGTTGTATACCATTGTTTTCTTTTGTAGGTGGTTTTTCAGGAAAAGATTGCACAAAAAAAAACTGATTTTGCAGAAAAAAACAAGAAACTGGTGAGTAAACTTCTCAATGGGTAAATTAGATCATCTTGGGTGAGAATACTTAGTTTTGTCATTACTGTAGCTGCAATTCATTCTCTCTAGTTCTTTTAAGACTAATGTGCATTTTTAATGCATTTTGTGTAACTGCAGATGATTGTTTGCTAATTGATTTGATTAAAATATCTCTATTTGCCACAGAACCAGTATAAGCTTACAATAGCCACCATGAAGGAAGAGCAAGAGCGCCTGAAATCCCAGATTGTGGAATCTCCAGAACAGCGCAAGAGTAAGACAGAGAGGATGAAGGAAAATGTGCAGAGACTGAAGCAAGCAAGGGTAAAAACCTGAAGAAATGTTATTTCTATAATAGCTACACATTGCATTAAGTTGACTTAGAGTACCTTCTCCTTTGTTGGATTCATTGCATGTTTCAGTTATAATACTTCTTCAACATGTTTTTACCTCCCCCGATTTGGAATACTATCCTGCTCTCCCTCTTCTTTTTTTCAAACTTTGGACCCCCCCTCATTAAATGTTTGTGCTTTATAAATAAAAATATTTAACTTTGCATTCACAGCAAGAAACAAGTGAGAATTATGACCATTACAGAGAGAGAGTGGCTGTGGCTTGTTTGTGGCAGTCAGATATAGTGGCTTACAATAAAAAACTTCACAGCATTGAAGCCAACCTGGAGACGTACAGGAAGATCCGCGAAGAGGTAACAGACCAAACTTTTCTATCTACTTCTGATTATGTTTTGTGAGGAAAGGAATCCGTGCCTCACGGTAGTCACTGGCATTGTGATTGTTTTATTGCAGACTAGACAAAAAGAAGAGCAAATTGTAAATAAAAACTTGGAACTGAAGTCTGTATCTAATGAAGATGCGCAATTAAAAAGAACCATTATGATTAAGAAAGAGAAACTTTCAAAAATGGATATTAAAAACCAGAAGAAACAAGAAGATTTTGAAGAGCGCAAAAAAGAAATCTTAGAGTAAGTTTTGATTCCTCTTACATGGCTAGATAACAATGACTGTCTAAGTGGTTGTGCAGTTTTATGGAACAGTCTTTTCACGTGTACATACCATGTAGAGTTTTGAATTAATTTTAAAATACCCTACAGGGTACCAAAAACAAAAGTAGCTCAATAAAGTTGTAAACAATGAAAGAGCAATTCTGGTTACAGCAGTGCATGTGCTATGTATTAATATAAAAGTCTCAGTCCTATCTCCATTTATACAGGGTCTGCAGTCACATCCAAGAAAAGAGACAGGCTGTGCATGAACGGGTGTCTCATGTTCTTCAAGAAATCCAGCAAATAAGCAATAAGAAAGATCAGCTACTTGAAACAGCAGAGGAAGAGAAGAAGAAATATCAAGTAGGTTCTCTGTTGTGGATAGGCTGGGTCTTCTCTTCTGAGTACATCTTTCTCAGTAATTATTTTTGCACTCTATATGACACCACTGTGTGCTCCTTATGCAGAATGTGAAATTACATTATGATTCTGCTATAGCCAATTAAACTATACCGGACCACACCTACCTTGCAGATGCTTATGAAGACAATTTATCTGCTGTAAAGGAGGACACATACAGTAGTTATTTGTACTACATATACTTTTAATGAAAAAGATAGAAATCCTCCCACCTACCGTCACACTGCAGTATCCCCTGCCTACTTAACATCTCTTCCTATTATCTTTTTAGGATGTTATGACCGGTTTCAAAACTGGATTAGAAAAATACCATGACAGTTTGCAAAAAGCATCCGATCGCAGTGCTGAGCGGAGGCGCGAAAAGATATCTGAGCTGAAGCGGATGTTGAGTCGGCGGTAAAGCCGGCAATATTTCAGAATGTTTCACTTTTCATTTATTTTATTTTTTTTCTCAATTATAACTTATTCAAGTTTTCCAAAATGTTTAACGCTGTTTGTATATGTACACAATGTAAATAAATAAGTGTTCACTGAAATAGCTGTATTCAGTTATTTGAGTTTGAGTCATTTGCAGGATAGTACTCTATTAATGTAACTTATGCTAAGCATAAAGTTGTGTTTTGTTATCATGCGAAGTAGAATTAGGTCTGCATGGGCAATTTCCAACTGCTCAACCTCTCTGCCACTAGCAGTAACATTAAAATTGAATGGTAGGGTCTTGAGCTATAAAACATAATTTGAACCATGTGGTGTTTTGCAGATATCCTTGAATCTTACTTTGCGTGTTCTCGGGTTAGATTCTTGATGTAGCCTTCCCACATTTTCAAAAATGTACCTCCATTTTTTTTTATCTAAAATGTAAGGGATGTAGCCTTTTGGATGGATTCATTCCTGTATAGGTATGTTGGGACACACCAGAGACTGATTATCGCTGGTGAGGAATGATACATTGAGCTAAAAGTGGGGCATGGTTCAATATGAGTGTCACCTTTATTTTATGTACTTGGGGAGCCCAGTGTATCTGGACATTTGAATGTAGCCTATTCTCGATAGACCTTGTATTTCTGTTACATCCTATGGGAGACACGGACAATGGGATATAGAAGGTCCAGGCAGAGTTTGTCATTTGAAAGTTTTTTAAGAAGTCTTAAACTCCTCCCTTCTATAAACCCTCCCCTCCCCCCCCCTGCTCCTGCAGGAATGTCTTGGGGGGGACGGGGGGCCCTGAGTAGTCTCAGGGGTAGGATGCTTTTCGTCAGGACTGCTTCTTCCTGCAGAGTATTTTAGTTAATTTAATCTCTCCACTGCTAACACACCCAGTGACATACAAACAGGCTCATGGCAACCAGATGCCCCAGGGGGGTACACACAATTGCAATCAGTCTCCCAATAACTAGGACCTGCTTGAAACTGCAGTACCCCCAGTGGTAGGTTGTCAGGTGAACCCATGACTCTACTTCAGCCTGATGCTTTGCTAAGTATATATGAGGTGTGTGTGTGTGTGTGTGGCCCAAAGAAAAGCAAAACAAAACCCAGGTGGTTCAGGGGTCTAATAGCCAATGACTTAAAGGGTAGTTCATGGCTGTAGCGCAGGTTCAAATCCCATTATAGGCTTCTTAAGTGCCTTGCTGCAGTGGCATGGCTCCTGTTTGTACTGATTGGTTAACCTCAAAAGGGAAGGAGCTTTAGCTTCACATCAAGGTGGGCGTGACTTATTTATTAAACACAGTTTTTCTCTTGGATGATCTAACCAATATTCCCGAAGGGAAAAGTTGGGAAAATGGGGAAAGGGAAAAACCGCTCCGCACTAGACAACAACCAACCTCACTGCTTGGATAACTCAACTTAGTGAGGGGGTGCTAAGGTCATATATATAGCATATGAATTAGAAGAGAAAGAAAGTTTTGACCTAAGAAGCACTCCAGGTGTGAAGTAAATAAACATTTAATACTAATATTTTAATGGTATGCATTAAAAAGATGTATGTCAGTATACAACTGGTTAAAAAAGCGAAATATTTAAAAGTAATAGTGTTGAAAAAAATAGAATTAAAAATAATGTAACCCTGTGGTGGAGCCAATCTTAAGAGTACTGATAATGGGGGAAGGTCTGCCAAATAGAAATTCCTTCCACATGTATATACACAATAGATAAGGTGAGAAATAGCCAAGGAGAATGATTATAAGGTCCTATAGTATGGTAACTATGTTACATTCACCAAAACCCTATTCCTGTTGTATTCATGTGGACTCTAGATGGCAGTAGAACGTGAACTTCCTCCCTATGATCTTGGCTCACTGGAGAATGTCCCTCTGTTATTAATAAATCTGAATCCTAACCATAGTCAGAAGCTGAATCGCTGGATATTCCCAGATAAACAAGACATATATAACGTGGCTTTACTTATTTCCTAATGGCATAACTTCAAGGAGACCACTCTTATGTGCGGTTTATATTGTTACCTTACCAATAAACTGTACAGTGTAGTGACAAAGCGCCTTATTTTATGTTATAATAGTGCGCTTATAGTCAAAAGAATTTATAACCAAAGGGATTCACCCTAATAGGAGACAGTGTAATACAGTGAAACCACTCATTCATACATCCTATATTACTGCCATGCCACAAGGCTGCACAGTGCAGCGACAAGGTACATTATTCAGTGTTGTTATTGTGGGTTTATAGGCAAAGGGATTCCCCTGGTAGTAGGTTATAAAGTATAGTAATAGGTCGCTGTACTTAAATTTGGTATACACTTGTAGAGAGAAAGATATCTCCTCTAAAGGTCAGTTATTCCTTACAACGATGAAGCGCCGTAATAGTAGTTACTATGCGCCTGTGAGCAAAAGGATTTACTTTAAAAGTAAGTAATTCGGTTCAGCGGCGAGACACCGCACTGAGAATTATGTTATTTATTGAATTTCATAGACAGAGAGATTCCCCCTAGTAGTGAGTAGTTAGATAGAGAGGCACAGCGCCGCGATTGGCTCCGCCCACTTCCGGGTTTGACGTCACCTATTGTGACGCCGGCCCGACGTACGTTTCGCTTGAGAGCTTAGTCCATGAGTGGAGCCAATCGCGGCGCTGTGCCTCTCTATCTAACTACTCACTACTAGGGGGAATCTCTCTGTCTATGAAATTCAATAAATAACATAATTCTCAGTGCGGTGTCTCGCCGCTGAACCGAATTACTTACTTTTAAAGTAAATCCTTTTGCTCACAGGCGCATAGTAACTACTATTACGGCGCTTCATCGTTGTAAGGAATAACTGACCTTTAGAGGAGATATCTTTCTCTCTACAAGTGTATACCAAATTTAAGTACAGCGACCTATTACTATACTTTATAACCTACTACCAGGGGAATCCCTTTGCCTATAAACCCACAATAACAACACTGAATAATGTACCTTGTCGCTGCACTGTGCAGCCTTGTGGCATGGCAGTAATATAGGATGTATGAATGAGTGGTTTCACTGTATTACACTGTCTCCTATTAGGGTGAATCCCTTTGGTTATAAATTCTTTTGACTATAAGCGCACTATTATAACATAAAATAAGGCGCTTTGTCACTACACTGTACAGTTTATTGGTAAGGTAACAATATAAACCGCACATAAGAGTGGTCTCCTTGAAGTTATGCCATTAGGAAATAAGTAAAGCCACGTTATATATGTCTTGTTTATCTGGGAATATCCAGCGATTCAGCTTCTGACTATGGTTAGGATTCAGATTTATTAATAACAGAGGGACATTCTCCAGTGAGCCAAGATCATAGGGAGGAAGTTCACGTTCTACTGCCATCTAGAGTCCACATGAATACAACAGGAATAGGGTTTTGGTGAATGTAACATAGTTACCATACTATAGGACCTTATAATCATTCTCCTTGGCTATTTCTCACCTTATCTATTGTGTATATACATGTGGAAGGAATTTCTATTTGGCAGACCTTCCCCCATTATCAGTACTCTTAAGATTGGCTCCACCACAGGGTTACATTATTTTTAATTCTATTTTTTTCAACACTATTACTTTTAAATATTTCGCTTTTTTAACCAGTTGTATACTGACATACATCTTTTTAATGCATACCATTAAAATATTAGTATTAAATGTTTATTTACTTCACACCTGGAGTGCTTCTTAGGTCAAAACTTTCTTTCTCTTCTAATTCATATGATCTAACCAATGCATGATTCTTTGTCTCTGGAGCAGGGGTCAAAAAGAGGTCCGGCCCATCTACTGATTCAGTGGGTTCTCTGATAGAGCTAGATTCTGTGTATATGGGGAAAAAAAGTTCTTTATGTTTTAACAATTTAGTTGTTATACCCAATATTTGATTTCGTAACATCTTCAAATGTTTAGTATGAGGTGCTACCACTAAATTGTTTAATAGCAAGAAGGAGTAAAAGACTTTATTTACTGTGGTTAGATTCTGTGTTGGATAGTGATTGAGAGATCAAGGAAGATCCCAGGATGTTTAACCTAGACTCTGCTAATGTTTTCCTCGGGCATATCACAAATCTAGGGGTGTGGATGATGCACCTGTCCCCATTACACTGCAGAATGCTCTCTTTTTAGACCATCAGGTGAAAGCTGGGGCTTTCATACCCTTTATAAGAGTGGCAAGTGTTGGATAAATACCAACCTAATATAAAGAAAATAAACCATATATATCCCTTTCAGGATGATATATCCAAATGGAGTCTTGCACCTAAAATTTATTTCGCTAAAGCAAGTCGCTTGCCAAAGACCACGATTCCATTAGATGGTGGTGGTCCCCTGAAGGACCCTATGGACAAAAAGATGGAGAGCTGTTTCAAAGTTACATATTTCCTCAAGTCTGGCATAGCAGTAGCTTCAGTCTCGAGAGCTCTTAGGTTATAGTTTAGTGTTTTGCATACTGACATTGAGGAAATATCAGTAGACAATATTTGTTGAAATGTATATGAATTATGCAAAAAAGCATTGATTTTATTTGTGAGACCATTCTTTTCGACTTCAGCAGTAGTAGCAAAAAGGGCTATTTGGCTATGCCCCTGGGCGAAAGACCTGTAGGCAGAAAATTGTCTGGCCACACTCCTGTTGGAAGCTACTTTTCTCTGGGGAGAAACTGGATGTTGCGATACAGATGTCTGCAGTGAGTAGATCTAACAGTCTACCTCAAGATAAAGAGGAAGACATTTTTTCTTATTTTTCTTCTAGACAACAGTTTAAGGAAGCTTGTATTTAGACCGAGGTAAACATTATTCCAGGCAGTTTTATAATAGTTCTAGCCAGTCCTTTTGCAAAAACTGCAGGCAAGAGCTTCAAAGAGCGCAATGACTTCCTTCAAGGTCAACCTCTGTTTATCCCAGTAGGGGGCAGAATTGCATACTTTGCAGAGGTCTGGAAATTTACCACTCAGAATCAGTGGGTACAAGATGTTGGAAAGGGCTACAGTATATAGTTTCTCATTTTGGAATGTCTCAAATCGGTCTTCCCTCCAGGAAAAACAAGCTTTAGAACACAACCTTCAAGATCTGTTGAAAACAAAAGTTATTGTTCCTGTCCCTGCAAATAGAAGGAACAGTTTTTTATTCAAAACTTTTCTTAGTTTGGAAGTCTTCATGATGTTTCTGAACTGTTCTAGACTTGCAAATTTTCAATCGTTTCGTGAAACAAAGCTCTCCAAAATGGAGTCGGTCAACTCCATTCTCAATGCGGTAGGGAAAGGAGATTTGTTAACCTTGGTAGATCTACAAGCCTTGAATCTTCACATCCCAATTGCAATCCAGCACCATCAATTACTGATATTCTTATCAGGATCATCATTTCCAGTTCACCAGCTTTCCTTTTGGCCTTTCCTCGTCACCTAGAACCTTCACCAAAGTTTTAGTGGTTGCGATGGTGTGACAGGATGGACCGCCTATTCCACCCTGTCTGTTGTTGCTGGGAACTGGCTGGGCTTACTTTGCCACTGTGCCTTTTCTTTATTCCAGTTTTGCCGTAGTAGGAGGGGCTTACAGTGCTGCCAACACTGGACTCCTTAACGGCATCCAGAACTGCATTCCCTTTGGATCACTGTTGCTGCTGGTGTACCCGCTTGCTGGTACCCCTGATCACTTCCTTTAGATCAGCATTGCTGTGAATTTATTCCCCCCTGGCCTATCGCACTGGGCAGCAGGCAGAGCAGTGGTACTAAGAGCGGGGTCCAAACTTCAGAACAGCCGGAAACAGAGTGGAGTTGGGTCTAATCTGTAGGTCACAGGAAATTACAGAAGGGAAAAAAATGTTAAGCAGGTCTGGAAGCAAGTATGTTTGCTTAGCTCAAGTGTCCTGACAAGGACAGTTCACACTGGTCGAAGGTACCAGTGGTCAGAAAGTCAGATGGAGCAATGATACATTTCAGTACAAACCAGTGCTGTTTTCTACAGTTTTGGTGACAGCCTAGTATCGGGATGTAATAAGTTTCCCCAAACATGAATTTAAATGCAATTTACACTTGACAAAATTTACACTTATCTGTGATATCCTACATCACATGATGTTTACAATGTTCAGACAGGTTCTAACACACTGGACAAAAGGTCACTCAGGAACACCAGTAACAACCTCCTTTGGTGCATTTATTGTATGTTGGTTACTCACATGAATAGACTTAATTAGCCTTAATGAGGATTTCCTCTCAAAGCTACACAACTGACTCCACAAACAAGTGCTTATTGCATCAGACATATACCTCAGAAATTGGTGTATTTCCTATACAAAGTGCCACACGGTACAACAAAATTAGTACATCTACAATTATATAATTATGCGCACTGCGCTATTTCCTTTAAATAAATTTAAACCATAAGTTATTTATAAGTGATCCAGCCACATATGGCTGTTCATAACCATGTGGCCATATCTGGACGACACCTTGGTCATAGCATTGAGGGATGAGTTGAGCTTTCTTTATCCCTAGGTTTTCCTATAGGTTGCGTATGCTGCTTCTTATAGTTATTCTCAGATTTTAAACATCGAATGGAGCTCAAAACTTCTGGTATGTTTGTTTATGTGGGACTTTCATATAACTAATTCCTAATACTCTCAGCCTTTCAAGGATTGCAAAATGGTCCCTCTACTGTTGGCAACATCCAAGGTTAAGAAGTCAATGTATAATCCTTTCAGAACCAGTGTGGACAATGCTTACAACAGATTCCAGTGCTACAGATGGGAGAGCCCATCTGCTGTGTAAAGGAGGAAAAGCATCTCCAAAGGAATGTTCCAGATATGAGAGCAGTTGGCGTTCACTTCAGTACTTTCAATCCTGCTTACAGTTCAAACATCTGAAGAAACATTTCAACAACAGAACTGTACTTGCTTTCATAAACAAGCAAGGGGGCACCAGAAGCAGGTCAATGTCAGAAGTAGCAGCTCAGATATTTAAATGCATAAAAATATCTGAAATCGTGTAGCGCGCAAAGACAGTGCCATAGCAGATTATCTCAGCAGATTTCAAATCCTTCTAGAGGAAAGGGTCTTACATGAGTCTCTTTGCCTACTAGGCCAGAAATTTGGGATCTCCGAGATCGGCTTGATGACAGCCCAGAATGCCAAGAAGCCTCCATTCTATTTCCATCACAGAGACAACAGGGCACTAGCAGTAGACGTCCTATCAGTACTGTGGAATTTCAAACTGGGTTATGTGTTCCTTCCTTTCCCCATCATTGTTAACGTTCTATTGTAAGTCAAGAAAGAGATGGTAGAAGTAGGTGCAATTCTCTTATTTTGGCCTCGCCACCACTGGTTTGCAGTAGCTTGGAGAATGCTTCTGCCAGTCAGGCCAGATCTTCTGCATCAAGGTCCAGTCCTTCACCTAAATCTGGACTCGCTCTCTTTGATGACATGGAGGTTGAGCGGTCATTTTTAAATTACAAAAGGTGCCTCGGATGAAATTTAATAATAAATACTAGAGAATAATTCTTCTAGTATTTATTACAGAGATTAAAACAAGTTCATTTTGTGTTCAAAAGATAGGATAGAGTATCCTGTGTCGGCCAGTATCCCAGTTACTCTAGAATTTCTTAAAGATGGTTTTGTTAAGGGTCTGGCTCTCTCTGCACTGAGTATTCTTCTTGATGCCAAGTTGGCATCTCAGAGCCTAATTTTCCAATTTATTTCAAGCAGTAAAAAGATTGCGGCCACTAATTAAACATTTTGTGGCACCCTAGGATCTCAACATTGTTTTGGATTCCTTAACCTCAGGTCTGTTTTAACATCTGCAAGATGTTTCCCTCAAATGGCTCACCCTTTCAAAATTGTTTCTAGTAACAATTACAACTGCTCGCCGAGTAGGAGATCTACAGTCTTAATGGTGTAAAGGGCCTTTCTTAAACATCTTACTGATAAAGTAGTCTTAAGGACTAATCCTGTTTATTTACCCGAAGTTATTTCACCTTTCCTATTAATCAAGGAATAATAATGCCATCTCTGTGTTCACATCCATCTGATAAGTGTACAACAACTTCATACCTTAGGTTTAGTCAGAGCGATATCTATTTTTCTCTCCAGAACAAGGGTCTCAGATAAACCAAGCAACTTTTATTTTCCATGGGGGTCTTTGCAAAGGTATGCTTCGTAAAAATCTACCTTGGCGGGATGGATCAAGGAGGTTATTACATGGGCCTACAAGGGGGAATGGGCATGATGTGCCTAAACTATTAAAGGCACGCTCGACAAGTGCTGTGGCTACCTCCTGGGCACACAAGACAATGCCATCAACGAACGACATCTGCAAAGCAGCTGGATGGTCGTCAATTCACACATTTACCAAACACTATTTTGGTAGATGTCTCATCTGCTGCAGTTTAGGAGAAAATTCTCTAACAGGTTCTTAATTTTTTTTTTAATTTATGCAATCAGTGTGTTGATTGTACAGCCCACCCTCCTATTTATACTGCTTTGGTGCATCCCTTTGTGAGGGCTGCCATGAAATAGGAAAAGAAAAATTGGGGAATTATACTCAACGTTAATTTCCTATCCTTGAAGTACTTCATGGCAGCCCTATGTTTCCCACCCATGTTCTATATTTACGTTTTTGTAGGACAGCTTTGGCAGTTACTAAAGACACTGATGTGGAGTAGGAGTCACCTTATATAACCTCCAGGTGTGTTTTCTTGTTTCCAGTCTACACTTGTAAGGGCTGCCATGGAGTATTTCAAGGAAAGAAAATTAATGGTGAGTATAATTCTCAAATTGTCCTACCCTTCTTTCTTTAAGTTAGAGAACTTACAAGTGAAGCTATCAAACACATTACAGACTCTGTCATTTCCTCAGTGGAAACTGATAAATGTGAATCCTCACCCAACATTATTGCCACATAGTGTGGTTTCCAAAACCTTAGATGTTCAAGAAGAGAGGAAGAAATACTATAAATAGAGTATAGCTTTATTTGTCACAGCCAGTCTTTCTCTCAGTCCTGTCGATTCCACCTTAAAAATATTGCCATAATACACCCTTCTTACTCAACATGCTACCAAAGCTATTATCCATTCTCTCATCATCTCCCATCTTGATTACGATTACTGCAACCTCCTACTATCCGGCATTACCGACACCCATATATCCACACTTCAATCCATCCTAAATGCTGCCGCATGACTGATCTTCCTAGCTCACCGCTCCACATCTGCTGCACCAGTGCAAATCCATACACTGGCTCCCTGTGTCCAATTCAAATTACTCACCCTTAACTTCAAAGCCCTCAACAACAATACCCCTTCATACATCTCAAATCTCATATCAAAATACTCTCCCTCCTGACCTCTTAGATCTGACCTGCTCCTTATGTTGTCACTGAACTTCTCCCGTGCTGCTCCCCACTTAGCGACTATGCGAGATCCCAGTACTAGTAAATGACGTCACTGTAAAACGCGACGCTACTATTAATGCTGTTAAGGGTGTATACAAGAGAGCGCTGGCTGTCCATTTTTTTTCAGAAACACTTCTACATTGTACAGCCGGCGCTTTCTTGTATACCCCATTAACAGCATTAATAGTAGCGTTGTGTTTTACAGTGACGTCTTTTACTAGTACCGGGATCTCGCAAAGTCGCTGTTATGAAACGTAATTTATTTTTAATTTTTTTTAACAGTCACAATTAGAGTTCGCTCGGGCATGTCAGCTTCGGAGTGTTCCCATCGGGCATACTACTGTCGGGGTTGCTTTCATCGTTAAAAGGTACCCAACCCCTTGGCATAGTATATTGTGCTTTAAAACACTTTGAGAAAACATTGAAAAAAGTGGGGGAGAAAGGTAAGGTTGATTGTGGACAGACAAGGGGAGGAGGAAGCAATGACAAGGGATAAGAGGAAAGTAGAAGGAGAAAAAGGGGACAGCGTGTGAGAGGGCAGAGGAGGGGGACATTGTGAGAGAGGGCAGAGGAGGGGGGACAGCGTGACAGAGGGCAGAGGGGGCAGTGTAAAGCACACTCTGGTGCTTGTAAAGATCACATTCCTGAGTGAAGGGTATTGTGTTCTGGTCAGTTACTCTGTTTTGTACTTGAACACCAGGTATACTGTAAGGTGGTCTGCTCCAGCAGTGCACATCCCAGGTGTGCACCCCCCTCCTCCCCAACTTCATCCAGGGAAGCGCTCCTGTCTGACTGTAGTTGGTAGTAAAATTACTGGCACTCTCCGGTATTAAATAAAATTTTGTCAGATTAACTGAAACTTGTAAAATCCACTCAAATTGACTTAGTGGTGGATTCCCAGGGATCCTCGGTCACCTTTTACGCCACAGTATGATTGACAAACAAGGGACAGATAATGAATGAGATGAGTCAAAATGATGAAATACAAGAATAGTAATAAACAAGATAGAAGAAAAATGGTGAATGAAATAAATGATGATAGAAATAAAAAATATAAGTAGGAGGAAATAAACAGGATGGAATAATGATATGCTTGAATCTGTGTCATACTGGTTAAATATGTTAACAGGTGTGAACATGTCAGTTTCAAAAAAATGTCAAGTAGAATATCAGAGAATAAAATTACAACACACACTTCAATTTATAAGCAACAAGGATTGGAGGTTCCAAACTGAAATATTTAAATATACATTGCAACACTCAATTACTGAATATATAAATAAATGTATACAAACACACTAATTTGTGTTGTGCACTTTTAACAGTAGGGTAGTGTCATGTAATAAGTATTAACTTTATTCATTTTTTTAAATCTTAATATTTTTCTTTGTGTACATCTCTCCCAAAACATTGTAGTTCAGGCTCACATGGTGATAGCTCATGGTCAATTCTTTTAAAAGGGTGGGTGCAGGTTACTCAGGCTAGAGAAAACACTACCAACTAATTAGTGATAGTGCAGCTTTGCAATTAAACTTGCAGGCTGTGGAATTGAGAGAAGGATGACAGCAGCTCTAACAATAAATTATGAAAAAATATTATTTATCCACGCAGAGTAACTAACAAATAAGCCATCAATGAGGCTCATTTTGACAGATCTGGACAGATATGGTTCCTTGCTACCAGTTTATTACTGTGCAATAGTCACTAGCAGTTAAAGAAAAAAACTGCTTCAACAGCCAAGAAACTAAAGAGATATTTGTGCAGAAATGTTACTATTAAAAAAAAAAGTATAAAATTTGTCAGGATATCCTTAAAGTTTTTCTTAAAATCAAACAATACATAGCAAAAATCTTATAACTGATGTGGTTGTGTAGGAATCCGCTGTCAGATGAGCTCTCACTGTGTTGAAAACTGTTACAGTCAATATTTGCCGCCATAAAAATCATAGAAATACTGCAAAGGTTATATATTAGTTTGTCTGACCACATATTGCACAACACGGTTTGTTAAAAAAAAAATTAAAAAAAAAAATTATACCAGGCGAGAATCTTTGAATAAAAATGTCTGGTTTATTAATGTTATATGATGGCATTTAGTTGCATTTTATACATTTTATTTTACTCTCAGATGTCAAAAAGAAAATGCTTACAGTTAAAATATTAAAAAAAAAAATCTAGACCCAACAACCAACTGACTCTAGGCTACTCTAGTTAATTTTGTGCCTTACATAAAATCACACCACATCTTAACCTTTTCATTTCACCTTGTGAGACATTTTGTTACCTTCAGGCTGGAACCTGTTTCTGAAAATTGACATCTCGCCATCTAAATATTTCCCCTTATCAGGTTTTTACATCTCGTAGACCATACAGCTGCATTTTAACTAGTACATAGCTCACATTGTTTATGGGAAAACCAGAAAGCAAACGTGGCTCATTTATGATGCGGATAATAACTAACTGCTAAACTTATATAATTGAAAGTGCTGTAAGTATCCGTGAGTGTCTACATTATATGCTTGTCTTATGTATTAAAATTATAACCATAATATGAATGTACATTTATACTTATTGAAAAGTTATGATTTATTTGTCACTATATATATGTTATAGATGTAATAAACATCTTCATTTTCTGTGCATCAACTCTTACAAAATGTACAAACTGTACCCCCAGTCATTAAAGATTTTGAATCATGTCTTTATTTAAAGGTTTACAATATTAGAATATGTATAACATATACAGCAAAAATGCCAACTGTTATCTAAAATGCAGTATCTAGTGAACACAATTAAGTATAGTAAAAAGGGATTGGAATGGCAATGGAACATTTTATAGTTTTTACTCTTTTTCATATGTTCAGGTCCCAATCCCGTCACTATGGTGGTTTATAGTTACATCCATGCTAAATGGCAGAACATTCTGTCCCATGTTGCACACATTGTGCTAGATTGCCGCTGCCAATAGTGACAACTGCAGTTGTAACAGAACCCGAGTGGGCCAATCCTTAGCCTAATCAGTGGCCCGCCTCTCCTGTCGGCCAATTCTCACTGGGGTCACGGGGGAGGATGCTAGCATAGCTAATCTGGCCATCACTGAGCCAACTTTGGCCAGATGCTTGGTCCAGTCTGTTGTAATCCTGTCTAGCCTCTAAAACCAAACGGGTACAGCAGGGCTAGTTAAGCCCAAGGATAGGTTGACCAAAGGTCCTCCATGGTCTCCTTGAGGCTCAGGCTCGACGTGTTGCATCAGAATGTATTCCTTTCCGAGAACAAGGTACACTCATGGGTTAATCTTCCCTATAATAAATAACCTGCACACTACAATCAGGTACATGAGAGTTGTCCGGACCATCATCTCCACTGTGGAGAAGGTACTATACTGCACATGCAGCCCCTGCAGAACGATCTTGCATTCCTGAAACATTTCTCTCGGTCAACAATCAAGTGTCATTTGTCTGTTTTCCTGGACATGTGTCTCCCTGTCTTGAATGCATCCTAAATTATACTGGGGAAATATTTCCTTAGCAAGTAATCACAACCCATGCCAGCCATGGCAAGTGGTATGTAGTATATGTGTACCTTAGCTTCAGGGCACATGGACGTCATATTTATGTAGCCCATAGCTTCTGAAATCTTCTCCAGGGCTGGGTCAAGATGGACAATGCCACTGCTGTGGCCTACTTAAACCAGGGGGGAATCAGAAAGCCCCAGGCCATGGGATATATGGCTCAGACCCTATGGTGGCTACAATGACTAGGTCCTGCCCATTCAGTGACCTACATCCTGGGGTGAGAAACCGAGATATAAAAATTCTGAGTCTTCAACACTAGGGTATGCCAAGATCTCACTGATGTATAGGGACCCCCAGAGATAGATCTGTTTTTTTTGTCTCAAGCACTGCTGCCTCTTTATAGGATCAGGACACAGAATCCGGCTGCATTCTTAACCAAGTTCTACTTTGTTTACTTGTTTACCCTTTTTCTCAAGAATTATTCAGAAGGCAGGATGGAAGGGGTTCAGGAGCTGTTCATCACCACAACTGGCCCTGAAGGTCCTAGAACACGGATATGACTAACCTTTCCATTGATCGGACCCAATCCCTTCCTCTTCACGAAGACTAGCTTTCTCAGAACCCCTTCTATCACCAGGACCTGGCAAGTCTATATTTAGCAGCATGGATATTTAATCCATAACCTTCAGGCAGAAGGGTATTGCCAAACACTTCATTGGGACCATGCTGCAGGTGGAAAAACTTCCCTTTTCTTAGTTTTTGGAAAACCTGTCTGTTCTGGAACAGCATTTTCAGCTGATCCTTTTCTTGCAGAGTGGACTTGAAAAGGGGTTAGCGGTGAAGTCGGTTTAGTTGTCTGCAATATCCATGTTCTTCCAATGACAAATAACTCTTGCTCCAGAAAGTAAATATATTTTTGCAATGACCAGGACATGTTTGGCCGCCATTTTGTGCTCAAATTCCTCATTGGGACTTTAACGTAGTCCTGAACAGACTTTCTCCTACAGGTCATCATTCTTGGTGTTTCACAAAGATAAGGCAGATCTTAAGATCGTCCTGTCCTTCCAACTGAAGGTGTCTTCCATGTTCCACATTAACTAGAAGCTGGTTATGCAGTCCTCGTGACTGTACAACTAGCTTCTAGGATGTGGTCTGCTGCTTTGGGTATATAATAGGCTGAAGTGCTGGAAAAAGTGTTACAACATTGTAGGAAAATAATTAGTGTTCATAAATAATACATGAACTAAATGCAAAAGTAACACAAGATCTTCCAGTAAATAACAACCATGCCTAGTTATCAGTAGGTGAAATACCTCTACAAAAGACTTAAATAGGAAACATATTTGTCCTCGTTTAGAGTTAATAGTAACGCAAAAAAAAAAAAAAAAGTTCCACATTTTCCCCATGGCCAAACCATGTTGCAATATAGGGGGGTGTACATTTTTTATGTAGCACACAAATACTGGAGAGCTTTATTTTCACACTGCAATTTAGAGTTGACCTAGAGCAAGCCAACTGCCAGCAGTGCAACATGGTTTTGCCAAGTTGCAAATTTGCATAGTTTTTACTTTGCTACTTGGTCCAATGTGCATACTACATAGGACGAAGTGAGAATAGATAACCTACCAAATACAGTTGTCTAAACAAAAAATTGTGATATTCAGTCAACTCAACAATCATGCTAGAAAATAAGGAATATTTTCTGGCTGATTAGCCCCATAAATTGATGGTCACTAGCAGTGGATGGATGAAATGAAATCAGTATTTCCAATGCATAGGCAGAATACTTATGTTATGAGCGTTTTGTCGCTATCCAATAACGATTGTCGAACCTCGATTTGTGTTTCCAACGCACAAATATTTATTCTCAAAAAGTAGCAGAATAATTCAAGCGAAATAATAATAAGTACAGCTGTTACTTATCGCAGGCGCTCTGGATCCAGTGAACAGTCATTCAGGTCTGAAGTCTGTGGTCAAGATGACTGAACACTACATGAGACCTACTGCTTATATGCAAACAGAGATACAGTGAAACAATGCAGGTGGTATAGCTTGCTTCTATTGGTCCAGGCATCAGGAGGGTCCAGGGGGTTACACATCATAGGCTGATTCAATCTAAGGAATCCAAAGGTGGGGGACTCTCCAGGGGATGAGCTCTGTTCTTCCCACTAAACTGCTCTGTTCTTCCCGCCAAACTCCAATTACAATCACTCCATTAGCATTTTACAGTTAATATCATATTAAAGGTTTATTCCCTAACATCAATAACTAGAGTATGCAATGTGTGATCTCTTCGCCGAATGCACCGAACAGCTGCTGATGTAAAGGGGATTAATATGATATTAGACATGACACATTTCTTTTAACCTGAATCATATGTATCACTAATATGCATATAACTTATAATATTACACATAAACACTACTATATTTCAACATAAATAACTATGTGTTGCAACTACGATTAATGTGTACTATTTACAAATGTGTGTGTTGGTGCGAATGTATACTAAAGTGTAAAAACTGTTATTGCCACGTGTTGCGGCTGGATACGCCCTTCCACGCCGTAGCGTGCTCTACGCAAAATTTCAGACAAAGACGATCAAGTTTGCTCGATATTAATTGAAATGACTTTATCCAATTTGCTGTCTTCGACACTTAAATGTATTCACAGAGTATAAATAAAAGATACAACTTGACTACAAGCCTACACAATTTTCATCCTTCTTGTATATGTAACAATCTGGTCCATGGCATAGCAACAGTGGTAGTATCCATACTGGGAACAAGAGGGGAAGAGGAACAAACGGGATAAGAGGAGCAAGCGTGAAGTGGCAGAGAGAAGACAAATTAGGGAATGTTGGGCACAGACATGGGAGTACAAGTACGAGACCATGGGTACTGATTTCCGAAAGCCACCAAAAAAGCAAGCACTGCAGGTAAACATGTGTGGTTGTGTTGTTAGAGACCGGGAGATGTCATGGTGGAAAGAGTGTTAGCTGTCCCACTGAATAGGATAAAAGGGTTGTGAGACCAAATAACCATTACAATTGGCCACTAGTATACTACACAACTGGTCTGGTTTGTGACATCATTTACAGATGTGTACCACGGCAGCACGGTGTCTAAGTGGTTAGCACTTCTGCCTCACAGCGCTGTGGTCATGAGTTCCATTCCTGACAATGGCCTTATCTGTGTGGAGTTTGTATGTTCTCCCCGTGTTTGTGTGGGTTTCCTCCAGGTGCTCCGGTTTCCTCCCACACTCCAAAAACATACTGGTAGGTTAATTGGCTACTATCAAAATTGACCCTAGTCTGTGTGTCTGTCTATGTATGTTAGGGAATTTAGACTGTAATCTCCAATGGGGCAGGGACTGATATGAATGAGTTCTCTGTACAGCGCTGCAGAATCAGTGGCACTATATAAATAAATAAATGATGATGATGTGTACCAACCATTAGTTACAATCCACAAACCGTCAAACAGAAAACCATCAGCATTTTTTTTATTGTTATTTACTCCTAACCAGCCTTAAGAAAAGATGGTATATTTAATTACATTCCTGGTCTAAAGTAGCCATTTGCTGCAGAACACTAGGCTGTCCATTGGAAATCTCCCTTTCCCTCCAAGCACTACAGCACCTGGTGTGCTGTACCTGTTCACTGCTGCTTTGCTATGCAGAATATATTTTAGGATAAGTGTGGCAGTGACCTCTCCTATTCTGTTATTGAATAACTGAGGACATGGGCAACGTCAACTGATCGGGGTAGAGATGTGATGTTCCTGTTAAACTACTATGGGGAGATTGCAATTGCTGCTCTGCTCCTTTTATTCCAGGTCTGCCTGTGCTGACATGTTATTTATGCAGAGCCATTGATTGGATGATGTGCTGCATATTTTTAGACTGTATATAGAGCAGATGACTTTATAAATTTGTTGGGTACATTAGCAGGGCTGTAACTATGGCTGTGCGATAGGGGGGGGGAACGCCCAGGGCGCAATGCTGAAGTGGGGTGCAGTTTATGAATATTTTAGGTTCTGTTGAAATTGAGGGCTACAGGGGCGGCATTTTTGTTTCTCCCCCCAGGTAAGTTACGGCTCTGTGCATTAGTTTGAAGAAGAGCGCTGTGGACTATCTAAAGGTCACTTGCTATTATGCACAATATGCCTTTGTAGCAGCAGAATAGAATAAAAGAAAAGGTTCCGGACTTCTGTCATTATTCTTAAAAGACAGTTCACAGATTGAAGTACAATGAAGTCACATGACCATTTACAGATTGTAATAAACTGATCTCATACTCTGTTTAAAACAATAGCAACATTTCTACAGTTCATTTAAAAATGTATCGGCGTGCTCATGTCATAGATATTGTTATTGTTGTTATTGTTTTGTTTTACCACTAGAGGGAGTTAATGGAGCAAAAATGATTATGGTTTGTGAATTTTATTTACGGCAAACTGGCCTTATAATCAAACTCTGTTGAATAAAGATTGTTTTATTATTTTCAGTAAAATATTCTACCGTATGCATGTGGTATGACATTAATAGTTTTGTCATTTAAAAAATATATATAAAGGACAGCTCCACCTTTAGTGGATCTTTTATTAATTAAATATGCTCGCAACATATAGCAAATAGGCCCTCACCTGCTCCATTACCAAAAGCCTAGAGCCACCGCAGTCTGTAGCTCATGGCGCTAAAGGATTCACTCCATCCATTGCTCTGCGAGGTTCACTACGTTCTATTGAAGAGCTATGGATGATTTGCAGCGCGCTTATTTTCCCATTTCACAACTGAGCATGATTGTGAACATGACAGGTCTCTGCTTCAGGTAACAACAGGCTACCTGGAGGGGGGAACCTCCCACTTACTGCGCACTGAAGGGGATGGATATATTTAATTATGAAAGCTCCACAATAGCTACTTTACATAAAGCATTTAAAACATTAAATAACATTATTAAATAAAAATATATAATTTTCTATAAAGTTTTTTTTGCTAGATCTCCTTTTAATCCTGGGAAAAATTGTAATCCAATGGGAAATGCAAGACAGATCTTTTAACCAAAGGGAAACATATATCATCAGCTTGCAAAGAATCACATTTTGGGAGGTGAAATTTAGAGGAAAATGGGGGGTCGTATGATACCCTCATTTGTCAAGGGATTATATCTAGAAAATTAAAGAGACTGTTATTTTTTTTCTTCATCAAGTGAAATTGGTCTCTTGTTTTTCTGTCATACAGGAGAAGTCTTATGTCTGTGATGAATTATAAAAATTAAAAACAAATTCACAATTTTAAGAGTGTGCTATTTCATTTAAACATTTCTTTTATTAAAGTTTTTTTAGCCCAGTTACAAGAATTTGTTTTATTTCTCAGTTCAAGATAATAGAGTTTGTTTTATTCATTTACTCTCATCCTATTAAGTTTGCATTAATTACATTACTCTCAAGGGGAGTGCCTTGTCGTTCTGCTGCCCGCGGCAGCAACTAAAATGACACCTTCCCATCCCTTATACAAGCTACTATAGACATGTGTATGACTGATGTGAGTCATTAAACATTCCCTGTACATCACTATGTAATATGTTGGCACTATATAAATAAAGGCTAATGAATACACAATATGAGTCTATGCACCCAATACAGGTAATTACATATACAGCATTATTACATTTACCAAAAAAAGATACATTCCACACATTTAGACTTTGGCATCAATAAAAATGGCATTTTTTAAATAATCCCCATCATTACATCGGATTTCCCCCCTGCCCCCACCCAAACAGCTGCTTCAGGTTGCCAAATGATATGCTCACCTCTACACCTCTCCTTGTGTGTCACTAGTCTTTATTTACCAGTAACGAAATAGCTGCAATGCATGTAATCCTGGTTAATGTGGTAAAACAACATTATTTTATGAATATGTTAAACCTGCCTTGTGTAGCAAGTGCTAATTTGTGTAAATGTTAGTGATAATAAGACATATGCTTATGTATTGGGTGCTTAAATTGCAGCTTATGTGTTATGCGAAATAAAAATGTAAAACTGTGAAAAATTTAAAGCAATGGTAAAATGCACCAATTCTTGTTCTATTTATTCAGTTGTGTGCTTTTTCTGTAAAATTATAACAATACAAACATTGTAATAACCTGGCAAAGTGGTGTAGTGGCTCAAACCAAAATGTGTGCCTTTTATATTTAACGAAAAACAGCATTTCCTTCTGAGGGGAATTTCTTCAATTAAGAGAGAAAGAAACGGAGGTTGACTAATTAAAAATATGACCATTCTACTACAGTACAGCACTGTTGCCTATTACATTTGAATAAGCACACATTTAACCTCTTAATGTGTGTAGCTTTGTGGCCAGGCATATTTTAAAAATGTTATTGGTTGTAAAGGAGTTAAACAAGCTTTATTTTTAAACAATAATGTTTGTTGTTTATATGTCTGGAACGATCAATTACTATCACAGTTACATCAGCAACAATAATTGTAACAAGCTCTACACTTAATATGTGTCAATTTTGTTTTGTTTTTTTAGAACGCTTCTTTGTCTTATGAAAGATATTCAAGGTTTTATCATCAAAACAAAAAATGTGTATATATATATATATATATATATATATATATATATATATATATGTTAACAAGGTAAATATGACTATCAGTACAATCACTTGTGTTTACTCAAGACTGAAATCAATGATGGAAACAGTTTGATGCTTAAACTGGACCAGGTATAACTGACATGTTATGCTTTGTCATTTCAGCTTCTTGTCATCTATCAGAACCAATGTAGACACTGTCCAGGAGTTGTGAGGGATTGGCAATCATTGTTTGTGGTGGAGGACAAAGCCAATGTTTAATGACACTCCATTTTTTTTAACAGAGCTGTAGGACAAGACAGGGTAAGCAAGAACAATGAATATTACTTTAATACATATAGAATTTAATTTATATATAAAGGGGGTGTAGCTGTCCTGTAAATAACAATAAGATAAATAACACAATTAGATAAATGCAAATGTATTTTTTAAGATGGTCTCTTGAGGACAAACTGCAGGCTATATTTCTGTTCTAGACATAAATAATTGATTTATATCTAAAAGTACTGGTAGAAAACTCTTTTATTTATTTCATGTTTTAAGGACATGTTGCTTTTACTAAAGATATTCAAAAAATTGTTTGATGTAGAACTACAGGAATAATATATTGGTGATATTTACTCTCTGTAGTCTTTAGATTGCAATAGTAATAAGTATTCCCTATAAGTAACATATTAAATCATTAATTAATGAAATGAAAAGAAAACTTTTCTATTTATGATTAATAGACTAAAACAGACAACTACAGTATAGGAATTTGAGCTGTGAGAGAATTAAAATGACATCCTACCATGAGTTCCAATCGTTCAATGGTGTAAGAGAGTATTCTTTGGAAGAACCATATGGAGTTATCTTTAGATCTGTGCAGATTTTACTTTAAATGCAACCATAACAAGACCGTCATATCGAAAAAAAAAATGCTTAATTATGCTCAACACAGAACAATAGCTGTCACGCAAGTTCACAAGTGTAACACAAATGTTGTTTTGTAGCCTCGGATGCCTACTTTTGCTAAGGTGCATCCTGTTTTAAATGTATGTGGATACATTTATCCACATTTATCTGCAGTGGTGAAACAGTTTGCACCATTTGGTGAGAGGAGTTGGGAAAACCGGGGAAGTTCCTTTCTAAGGCTGGGGTACACACTACAGAGTTTTCAGCTATATTGACATGGATGTCCCAACGATATACATGTCCAAAACAGAGCTTATTATCTTTCCTCCTGCCGGAATCACCACCTTCCCTCAAATCTCACTCACTGTCAATAACACCACAATTTCCTCAGTCTCCTAAGCCCACTGCCTTGGTGTCACACTTGACTCCACCCTCTGCTTTATTCCTCACTTCCAGACTCTCTCCCAGTCCTGTCGACTCCACCTTAAAAACATTGCCAGAATACGCTCTTTTCTTACTCAAAATGCTATTCTATTCTCTCTTCATCTCCCATCTTGACGACTGTAGCCTCCTACTATCCGGCTGTCAGGCGCCGTCTCTGCACTGACACTTGGTGTAGAAGACGGACGCCTGCACCTTCCAAGCAACCACGTCCTGTTGCCTAGCAGCAGGACGCTATCTCTGCTCACCTGTCTGCAGCAAGCATGTCTTACTGCCAAAATCTCCCTAACCCTATCAGGAGGCACCTTAGGGTATATAAGGCAGCCTCTGACACATGTCTAGTGCCAGAGTATTTGGTCTTCAGCCTTGCTCCACCGTTTGTTCCTGTGTTGCTGTTATTTGGATTCTGACCCCGGCTTGTTCCTGACTTCTCTTTTGGTTCCTGATTCTGGCTTAGTATTGGTATTGACCCGGCTTCCTGACCATTCTCCTGCTTCTGATTTGGCTATATCCGTTCCTCTGGTTTTGACCCGGCCTGCATCCTGGTGAGCTATCACCGCTGCCTCAATTGTTACCTCGCCAGCTGACTGATACTGAGGGCCGCGACCTGCACGTCCCTTGCAGCGAAGTCCATACCTCCTTGCGGGGGTTCCTGGTGAAAACCAGGGGCGTGTTAGACTCCGCTCCTCAGTACTCAGTAGCGCCAGCTGCTGGCAGGTATCATCAATTCCACCTAGTGATTCTGACACCGGCATCCCCGACATCCATATATCCACACATCAATCCATCCTAAATTCTGCTGCAAGAATGATCTTTCTCTCTCACCACTCCACATCTGCTCTACCACTTTGCAAAACCCTACATTGGCTCCCTGTGTCCTCCAGAATCCAATTCAAATTACTCACCCTTAGCTACAAATCCCTCAACAATACCACCCCTTAGTACATCTCAAATCTCATATCAAAATACTCTCCCTCCTGCCCTCTTAAATCTACCTCTGACCTACGCTTTGTTTTGTCTCTGGTAACTACCTCTCACTCCTGTCTACAAGACTTCTCCCGTGCTCCCCACTTATGGAATTCCCTACCAGACCCAATAAGTCTTTCCCTCAGCCTTCAAATCTTTAGACACTATCTGAAAACCAATCCCTTTTTTTAGAACTTATTTTACCCCATAATACCATTCACACTGATACACCCACATAACCATCCCAATCACCACTCTGAACACACTTTCTCCTCTTCTTTCAGCTATGCCCACTTCCACTTAGAATGTAAGTCCTCCATAGCTTTTGTTTTCATGTCTGCATTTATTTTGTCTGCCTTGTATATCCCTGTATTATCTATGTATTGTTTTCCTTCTGTACGGTGCTGCGGAACACTGCAGCACCTTATAAATCTGCAATAATGATAGTAATATTTATAAAGTTTCCACATATGTAGGTGCATCCCGCTTTTATAGAGTTGGCTGTAAATACCCAGAAGTGGTTGTGCCCTTGACAGATAACTAGGCGCACTGGTGCAAATAAAAAAGCAATGTGCGTAAGCAATTACTTGAAATTTGTAAATAACATTAATTTATGTTGGACATAGTTTTACATTATACCACAGTGGAGGCTATGAGGGAGTTGTGCCTGTCATCTTCTTACCTTTCTCTTTCATATTTTCAGTGCTCTCCAATGAGACAAGGCCCCCAATGAGGTCATTCCATATTCCACAACCACAAGCTATTGTATTGTTAACACATCTCAATAATACTGATAGGAGAACTATGGTTGGATATATATGGAATAATGTACTCAGCGGCAAACCTTCTGTGGGTGCAGGGGGTGCGGATGCTATGAGGTCCATAGGTGAGGGGGCCGTGGCAATGCTAATATGAGAAAATAATACGTACAAAGGCGCTCATAGACCTCCACTTGAGCCTAAAATATGGTTCTTCTAGGATTATCCACTCAAACGATACATGTAAAAACAAACAGTATACAATAGTGTAGTTCATATTATAGACAACCTTAACTAAAAAGGCAAAAAAAGAGTATAGTGAGGAAATCTAATAACTCTTCATCACCCGTTGGTGTCCATGCAACTTAGTAAAGCATCCAAATGATAACAGCAAAACGGTGGCAATGCTAATGTTTATAGTAGGAGGTAAGTTTATCTTTAAACTATATAAGTTTTCCTAATGAACAATGTAGTGATGACATCAGAAGGGTGACCTCAGACTTCATTGTTTATACACATATTATTTACAGGAATATATGTATTTATTGGTGTCACTTATAGAGGGAATATAGGGAAGAGAAAATAAAATAAATAATGACATCTCTACTGTATGGTGAGCTCTTAAGCAGACTTACTAACACAATCATAGGTATAATCCTGGAACAATAATATTTTATATCATCCTTTATTATTTATATTAGACAAATGCAATGGGAAAACAAAAACATAGGGTTACAGTTCATTCAGACAATATACAAAAGTATCTTTTTTAATAAAATCTCAAAGTTGGCAATAGTGCAATAAAACAAATATGTTTTTATTTTTTTTACCAAACCAGCGGAGCACTGCTTTTATAAATAAATATTTAAAAAACAAACAACAAAAAAAAACTGGCCTGGCTTTATAAAATGTGTAGCCCCTAAAAAACATGTTCTGCAAAACTGATGAGTTTCATCTGGGGGGCATTGAAATTTGGTCACTGAAAGACCAAATTGGCATAGGTATGGCATCATACCAAAATGTACTGAGTCCCTTGAGGTAATGGCTGCCAAATGGCCAGATATGCCATCTTGAGTGTGATTAGTTCTGCAACTGAGCTCACCAACTAGATGGTTGAATGTGCATGGCACCTTCAGAAAGGTGTGTCGACTTTAAGGCAAAATACTGTAATTGTAACTACCATAGTAGCTGTAGTAAGCATAGGCCTCCGCTCTCCTAGATACACAGCAGGAAACCTGTGGCCAAGAGTGTGGGTGACGCCAACAGGTAAAGAGCAATTGAAAAAGGTGCAGAGAAAAGAAAGAGTGGAGTGAGTGGACACAAGAAGGAGGTGGGCAGAGTAGCTGTAGAGCAAAGTTAAAGGTGGTGGAAACAGGAGGAGAGGGGACCTTGCTCGGCGGAGCTTACAATCTAAGGGAACGGCGGACAAACCGAAGACGCAGGGAAAGTGAAATGGGGACAGGGTCAAAAGGACAAAGAAGGAAGAAGGGGGAAGAAGGTGAGAAAGGGAGAGGTAGCCGACAGGTGGGTAATTAGGCAGATGACTGAAGCGCTTTTAAGAAGAGGTGGGTTTTTGATGCCGGTTTGAAGCTGCTTAGATTGGGGAAGGTTCTGATAGCAGGTGGGAGATTGTGCCAAAGTAAGGGGGGCAGCGCGGGAGAAGTCTTGAATATGTGAATGAGCAGAGTTAATCAGAGGGGAGGAGAGGTGACGATCGTTGGCCGATCGCAGTGGGCAGGAAGGAGTGTGAATAGAGAGAAGGTTGGAGATGAAGGGAGCAGTGGAGTTGGCGAGGGCCTTGTATGTGAGGGTGAGGAGCATGAAAAGGATTCTGTAGGGGAAGGGGAGCCAGTGAAAGGCATGGTAGAAGGGGAGACAGGAGTGGAGCTGCGGGAAAGGAAGATAAGTCTAGCAGCAGCTTTGAGTATAGAGCAAAGGGGTGCGAGATTAGAGTAGGGGAGGCCAGTGAGGTGTAGGATACAGTAGTCCAACCGAGAGATGATCAGGGAGTGGATGAGGGATTTAGTGGCGTCCTGGGAGAGGAAGGGCCGAATGCAAGCAATGTTGCGTAACTGGAAGTGGCAGGATTTGGCAACAGAATGAATGTGGGGGGCAAAGGAAAGAGAGGAGTCGAGGATGTCACCCAAGCAATCAAGATAGGGAACAGATGAGATAGCGTAGTTGTTGACAGTGATCGATAGGTCCAGGGCCGCCTTCAGAAAAAATCCCCCCCCCCTTATGAGCAACACATACTTTCATACTTACCTGGGGCCCGCCGCTGGTCTCCACTATTCTGTCTTCAGCCTGGCTGTCACTGTGACAGCCAGGCACCACGATCCGATCGCAGGAGTGGAGGAATCATTCTCCCTGCGATCATGTGATCTGTCACAGGCAACGGCGGGCCCCAGGTAAGTCTGTGCTGAGCTGTTGTACCGGGCCCCCCTGGTGAGCCCGGGCCCGGTACAACAGTACCCCCCGTACCCCCCTGATGGCGGCCCTGGATAGGTCAGAGATGGAGGAGGTTCTAGATGGAGGGAAGACATAAGTTTGGTTTTAGCAATATAAAGTTTTAGAAATCTGGAGGACATCCAGGAGGAGATGGCAGAGAGGCAGGCAGACACCCTGGAGAGGAGTGATGGAGAGCCAGAATCAGAGCGTTTTTATGTGAATTCTGTCAAAATGGACACATCTATTCTAAACTACACATGGAAAAAGCAAATATGTAGTTACTATACCACTCATATGTTGAAGTAGAAGTATAATATTAACACATGAAGCAACCATCTAACCATGTTTTATTGTGATGAAAATTTCACTCTAACATCAATTATTTAAATCACCCTTAGTTATTGTAATAATAAAATTTCCAACTCATGCCATAAAGCTTTCCCCTGGCTGTTCCTACATTATGGAACGTTACCTCTATACTCCCTTAATTGGGTTACTTCTTGTCAAACCATTGCTGGAATCTCTGTCAAAGCCTATGTCTTTTCTAATCATGTTTACTATTTAAGCCAGTACACGTGGGAACTTGTATGCTGAACTTAAGCACGTGTTACCTTGCCCTTTATTATTGTATTGCTGTATCTCCCTCATTTAGATTGTAAGCTCTTTGGCGTAGGGGTCCTCAGTCCTAATATTATTTTCTTGTTACACCAAATTTATATTGTTTCTTGCAATTTTATAAGGAAGTGTTTATACTGCAAAGCACCAAATAAACAACATACATGCATATATAGTAAATATTAGCAGACTGTTATCTCACAGGTAAACCTAGGCATGGACATAGCAGGCCTGGTTCATTAAAGAACGTAAATACGTGTCATATTTAGCGTAAAATCGCTCTGGTCATGCCCAGAAGCAGACCACACGCCAGTGAACGCAGCAACATCAAATTCATCTTTGAGCGCAAAAGACCCTTACTACAGCTTACGATTTCATGGACGGAACAGGGACTAAGTGTATGCACGTAATGTACAGCAAGGGTGTGCCAAACTTGAGCGCATGCAGCAGTGTCCCAGTCAAGGTACATATTTTCTGTCGCATCTTTTGCGCCAGCGGCAGGGCAGGTGTTAGTGTTGATTACTAATAATGGCGGTTAAGTATGCATACTAGAATTTGTGTTTGCAATCAAAAGCAACTGTAAAAATGCATTTGATGTACAGTAGGCGTTCATAACACCATAATAAATGAATTTTATGGGGGCAAACCTTTTTCCTTTTAATGTCTTGCTATTAATGACTATATTATTAATAGGTGACATTAATAGTTTTTGGGGGGTTTTCTGTGCGTTCTTTTGGGACTTTATATTCCACATATATATTGGACATATCATGCAGTGTATTGTCTGTTATAGTAGAGTGCACTTAGACCCGTATCTTTATATCTCCTCCTTGTTGAATGCAGATGTCCGTATGCTCTTTTTACATGTTATGTTTTTTTTAAAAAACGCACAATATGTTAATTTTGCATGTCTTAATAATTTAGGCCCATGTAGTATGACTGCTGGTTTATAATAAAGTGACCCTTATAGATGTAACAATCTATAATATGCTGCTGAGTTGTACAGATTGACAGTAACTCACTGTGAAAGGAAAAGGGACATCTTATTTATCTTAACAACTGATGATGCGTAAAAAAGCTGAGTATCTTACTGGCATTAAATATTTGCTGTCTGAGTGTCAAATGTGACAGACTATCGTAATGCAATGGCAGTTTGTCAGTTCTAAACAGGTGATAGATTACAAAAGTGCGAAACTGTAACTCGTAAACTAGTTGTTGGGCTCTACGTAGGCACAGATTACAGAGTATTATTATTATTATTATTATTTATTTATAAGGCACTACAGATTCCATAGCACCGGATACAGAAGCAAGTAACAAATAGATGAGATAATGCACATAAGTAGCACAGATGAGTGTGAGTAATGCTATGGGGGCTCACATGGAGTGCAGAAAAAGAGGTGACGGGACGTACAAGGGAGTCAGACAGTAGACAGAGGTGGGACAATAGGTAAAGAGGACTCGCAAGAGCTTACATTCTAGAGCAGTGATGGCTAACCTGTGACACAAGGTGTTGTGAAACTACAAGCCCCAGCATGCTTTGCCAGTAGATAACTAGCTGATAGCTGGCAAAGCATGCTGGGGCTTGTAGTTTCACAATACCTGGAGTGTCACAGGTTAGCCATCACTGTTCTAGAGGATCACTGCCAATATCAGGCAATTGGCCCAATATGTGTGTGGCATTAAAACAAGTGCAATAATAATTTGATCAATATCAATTGGCTCATGTAAATGCAGTTGGAAGAGGACTGCATTTTGCATATATGTGCTGTCATCTTCTGTCCACATTAACAAATCCCAGTGGTAGAACAAGTAATTCAGCTCTTCTGCCACTGTGCTGAATGGATCTAGTCCAATTTGCCCAATAACATGTGTGACCAAATTGAACACCAATGCGGTCACTCAGCTCCGAGCACGAGCAGCAGGATTAGCCCTTGTGACCAATAAAATAGTTTGTTGTTGGACATTAACCAGTGTTTTCAGGGGGTCAGATTCTCCATAGCATTTTGGTAAAATGATACATTGTCTGCATTATAATATCAGTCTGTTGTGGATGTTAGTATTTGGCGTACTACGTTTTTAGTGTTGTGGTTTGGTCTGACATTGTTTTTTGTTAGAAAGTCTATGTATGTGACATCTGCATTCTCCCTCCAGAATAAGGGTTTATTTCTAGGCATTTAGCTGCCTTTCTTTTACATAATTGAAATCATTAACCTTCCCATTTAATGAAAAACACATCCTGAAGCATTAGTAGTGAGAACAAGCCCAAGAGACATGGAGAGGATGTGTGGAGTATGTATATGTATCTGATTATATAGATAGTGATACACAGCCATAAGAGCGGCACTGATAAGGTGCTGTCTGGTTGTGTCCCTGGGCAAATTACAAGTGTATCTTCGCTCTATGTGTTTGGGATGTCTTATGCCTCTGGCCACACGGCCAGCTCAATGTGGCACTTCATTTCTACTGTAGGGACATTGGGCGATGACCATGTGAAGGCTGTTGTGCCCGGCAGACGTATTCTGCTGCCTATATTTAGCCACCAACGAACATGGGACCAGGCTGAAGATAATTCGCAAAGACAGAGCTCCAGCAGATAACAGTGGCCAAAGGGCGATGGGAGGAGAACGAGGTAGTTAGGGGGGAGTTAAGGCAGGAAAGAAGGAGGAGGGGGAGGAAATTAAGGGGATTATTTGAAGACAAAAGCTAGATGAAAAATGAAAAAGAAATAAAAATAGTAAACAAAATTGAAGGGCGGAGAGACAGTCGTTAGAAGAAGGAACATGGAGTGAATGGGAAAGTGCAAGGGGTATAGAATTAAATACATTGGAAATAAGATCAAATTTGAATAGGGAAATAAAATTGTTATGATCAAATAGCTAAATAGAAGTACAATGTATAAGAGGTTAATGTGATAAAGGAGGAAAAATAGAGTCAGACGGGGACTTGTAAGACAAGAGTTCAGCGACTGAAAAAAACAATTGTAAAAAGATGATATGAAAAAAGCTTTTGTGTTCTGTGGAAAAAAATGTAGATCATTTAAATCAGACTGTGCGTAGAAGCAGGTAAAAAGTACACCAGAAAAGGTTTATTACAAATTGAGGTACAACACAAAAAGAATCTTTTACAGAATACCAATTTCATGTCCTACACCCAACAGAGGATATTTACACTTCAAATAGGACTTACAGTGCACAAATCTGTATATTCATGGGTCTGCTTGGTGACTATATAGAGTTAATTATATTACATATCAGCATTGCTGATTTTGCTTTAGACATACAGTGCACTCATTTACAGACGGAAACACGGGGATGTCTAAAGACCAAGGCTATAACAATGGATTATACAAAGCAATTGCATTCCCTTCTGAGACAGTGTTACAGAAATAGCTGTTCATACCAAGAAGCTAATTTGAAAACCCCCAATGTGGTGTCTGTGAGAGGAATACTTTGGTTATTGAAAGGAAATATACTGTAACTAGAATACAAGTTGTTACTAAATCAATAGAACTGTCTGGCATTCAGGAACATGCATTGCATCTCTGAATGTGTTTACTGACCATACACAGGCAGATTCAGTTGTTTGGCTGGATTAATGAATGACCAGATCTGAAAACTGGATTGCAATGGGCTCTGACTGATGACCACTCTCGCATGCTACTGCAATCATCTGATCTATGTACAGGGGTATAACTATCGTCGGTGCAGGTTGTGCAGCGGCTACTGAGCCCCGAGGGTGAGAGGGACCCGGCAATACAGTGTTACTCCCACCTCCAAGGCCCCCTGCTCTTCCCCGACATCCCCACTCCCCCTGATGACCCCGCTCTACTCTCAATAGAGAATCTGTGCGGATTTACTTTGGTCCAATAAGAGGCCGATTGGTTTGCCTCAGGCATTTTGAATTAGCGTGTTGTGTAGAGCCAATCCAGGCTCACCGCTTCTTCACCCTGCCTCTTCACAATGTCTTATATTTAGTCAGTCCGCTGGCAAGGTTCAAGAGAGAAGAGCTCTGTGATCAAGAAAAGAGGATGCTGGTGATAAGCAAAGAAGACAGTAGAGGCAACGGAGACAGAGAAGAAGAAGAAGGCAGGATCAAGCCAAGAAGACAGAAGATGTCAGGTTCAAGCGAAGAAGACTGCTGGAGCTGATCCACCAAAGATGCAACAATGGAAAGGTAAAAGAGCTTTCACCATTCTCCCCCTTCTGCCAACAATGTTGCAAGAGCCAGGTAAGGCCTTCGGGCTTTTACACTTCAAACCTAGGGTGAATTAAAGTTGGCAACAGTTGAGTAGGGCGCTAGGCCTGTGGTCAGTCTTTAATTGGATGTTAAGCCCATGGTCACTAATAATCGTGTTCTAAGACTGTGGGCAGTATTTTATCAGGTGTAATGCACATGGACACCAGTTGAATTGGGTGGTAGGACCATGATGCATTAGTTTACTTAGATTCAAAGCCTGTGACATATTCATTCAGGGACTAGGCCTTTAGGCTTCAGTTCAGATACTAGGCCTGTTGCATATTAGGAGTAACTTACCGTCACATTGTGGGTGCCCCCATCCACTAGACTACCAGGAAAAATTGATTTAATGCACTCAGTCCCCCAATCAGAAGCCACACCCTGGATATATTTTCCTGCCTTTATTGTTGTATACAGTAGTACTGTGTACAGTGTTGTTTAGGTTATCTTCTTAGGTTTTCCAGTTCCCTCTCCTCAGTGTAGCACTCATCATACAGGCCCCCATTAAATATAGGTAGGTCTTCAAAACACTGTCCTACCTTTGTAATCACTTTTCCACCTTTTCTCCGCTTACTTTATCAGTTGGAGTACCGCAAGGCTCAGTTCTTGGTCCACTGCTGTTCTCGATCTATACCTCTTCTCTTGGAAAACAAATAAGCTCCATAGGATTTCAGTATCATCTCTATGCGGATGGTACCCAAATTTATCTATCCTCTCTTGGTCTCTTGCTATCTGTGTTATCCCGTGTTACTGACGGTCTTTCTGCCATTTCATCTTGGTAGTCCTCTCGCCAACTCAAATTCAATTTTTCAATAAAATTCCCACCTACCAACAAAAGTTACCTACCTGACATTTCTATTTCTGTTGACAACATAACCACAAATCCTACTCCACAAGCTCGCTGCCTAGGTGTGATCCTTGACTCAGAACTATTCTTTGTTTCCCACATCAACACTATATCTACATCATGTTACATACATCTAAAAAAACATTTCCAGAATACGTACATATCTTACACAAGACATTGCAAAAACTCTAATTCATGCACTCATTATCTCCTGCATTAACTGTTGCAATTCTCTCCTTACCAGTCTTCCCCAAAACAGACTCTCACACCTACGATCTATTTTGCGCGCAACAGCTAGTTTGATTTTCCTTGCAAATCATTCTTCCTCTGTTGAACCACTCTGTCAGTCTCTACATTGGTTGCCTGTTGTTTACCAAATCCAATATAAAATACTTCTATTAACCTGCAAGATAATCAACAAAACCGTACCAACATACAACTCATCCCTTGTCTCAAAATATCTCCAAACTCGAGAACTCCGTTCTGCACAAGATCTGCATCTCTCATCCACTTTCATTAAATGCTTCCATTCCCATGTACAGGATTTTTTCGAGCTGCACCCACTCTATGAAATTCCATCCCTCGCACAATAAGACTTTCCACTGGTCTACAAACCTTCAAGTGTTCTTGAAAACTCACCTCTTCAGGCAAGGTTATAATATTCCTCAACCACCAGCTCAACATCACTAAGTTACATTATTATCACCATTTACACAATTCACACAAGACAGCAACCCTCTGACACCCTGACCAACATTGCTGTGTGATCATATAGCATACTAATCACTTTTTAGTTTTGCACTCTGGCTGAACCAAAATACAATACGTAGACTCAACCCCATGTATTCAACTCCCATTGTCCCATAGATTGTAAGCTTGCGAGCAGGGACTTCAAACCTCTTTGTCTGTTTTATCCAGTATTGTCTATTACTATGTTTGTCCCCAATTGTAAAATGCTACAGATTTAGCTGGCACTATATAAATAAATAAATGATTATGATGTAGGCTGTGTCATAGTTAGAGCATTACACTACACCTAGTGCTAGGAGTTACTGTGTGTGCAACATTCTGGTCTCTTAGTAGGTTGATAGGACTAGGGCACTTCTGTTGTTGTTGTAGCTCGCACTTCAGTGGGTGGTAAATACTATAGCTACTTCTATGTTGCATCTCATCCCTTTCTTAGGAGCCATCTTCAGTTCCAGACAGCTACTAAGGGCAGTCTGTGTCCCCACATCATTTAGCTGACTTTCTTTTACATAACTGAAATGATTAACCTTCCCATTTAATGACAAAAAAACATCCTGTAGCATTAGTAGTGAGAACAAGCCCATGAGACATGGAGAAGATGTGTGGAGTATGTATATGTATCTGATTATATAGATAGTGATACACAGCCATAAGAGTGGCACTGATAAGGTGCTGTCTGGTTGTGCCCCTATGTAAATTACAAGTGTATCTCTGCTCTATGGGGGGAATGCAATTGCCCACGTTACTGCTGAAACTAGCGCACCCTGCGCTCTATTACCATTAATACGGTAATTTTAACGCAGATCCCTGAGCCGCGAGCAAAGATCACCCTTAAAGATTACTGTACTAATGGTAATAATGCACACTATTACTGTGGTAATGGTAATAGCTCACAGGCCTCGTTACTTTCGACAGTAATGCAGCCAATTGAATTCCACGCTATGTATTTGAGATGTCAATGTTGTGATGTAAAGTCAGTGGACTAGTCAAGACCAAGTAGGACTTTTACAAGTCCTCATACTGTGGAAAGCCATCACCAGGCCCCTATGCAAATTTTGCTATGGGTCTCAGCAATGCTCTGTTTTCACATCCACGCTCATCGGACTGCTTGAAACAGGGTAAGGGGTAAGAGGAGAGAGAAGTTCAGTCAGGGACGGATCTAGAATTATGTTTTGGGGGGCACTTTAGTCTCCACCCTCTTTTTGACAGGTAAGGCTGCCTGCGGCCACACACTGTGTGCAGGTCCGTTTGGCAGAGATAGGCAGACACAGCATGCACCCTGGCGCTCTTATTGCAATTTAAACACAAATCAGAGCTGCTGGGCAGGATTCTCTGCCGAACGGACCTGCACTTAGTGGGCTCAATTCATTAAGGAAAGGAAAGCCCATGTTGCTTGGAGGGGGATGTATATTTAAAATGTAATGGCAGATTTATATTTGGGGTAGGGCATGTCCTAGATCAACTTTAAATTTCGGTGTATAAATAAGCTATCAGGTATTTGTGTGCTACATGAAAAAACAGACAGTATTTATCTTATGTGCAAAATAAAAAACTAATTTGCACCCCTTGCATTGTAACATGGTTTTGTCCACGAGAAAAATTACTTATTTATTTGCCTTACTTTGCTTAATGAATCAGGCCCAGTGTGCGGCCGCAGACAGCACGCCCCTGCTGGGAGGGGGGAGGGGGGGTTGTCCCCCCTGGATCCGCTAGTGAGTTCCGTGTTGGTCTTTCAGAGCCAATAGGCTACCCCTGCAGATGTGGTGAACGGTGCAGCCAAGGTACATATGCTTTAATTTCCTATAAAGGCCCAAAACTAATTTTTCTGTTTTCAGTTCATTTACCCTTTAAACTGGCTACACACGCTGAGATTATTACATTTCTTGAGGAACCTACGGATCAGATCATAAATAAATTGTACAGTATATAAAGCAGTCAAATTTAGAAAGACCTAAATACTTACAAATCAGGTTGTTCATTCAGAAATAACTATCATCCTGGTCATATATTTATTTTGGTTGGCAAAGACACAGCCCAATTGAATTGTTTATTGGCAATGGCCGGACGATTGTGTGAGTTCACTAAAACATTCATATTATGCAACAAAATCTCAGAATGTGTGTCTGCATTTGCTTACATAGTTGCAAAGTGTAGATCTCCCTGCTATTAGTCCTCTCTTCAACTTTCAACCTGTATCCCCTCCCTCACTGCCACCTCTTCCTACATTTCCTGTTTTATCTCTTAATCTCTGCACTGCTCTCTCTTCAGATACTGTACTCAACTCATCAGTTGTTCTGACACCTCAGCTCATCATCCCCCTCCACGACTCTCTCTCTCTCTCTCTCTCTCTCTCTCTCTCTCTCCTTCTATCTTGGTGTGTTTGGTGAATCTGTCTCAGTACAATTATGCATTCAGAAGGCTGTTGCTTCTGTGGGTGCAGATTGTCGGGTATTTGCATATAATAGCAGCAATTTATCGCTTGGCAGCAGTGAGTGGCTTTTAGATGAGGGCAGCTGTTTTATCTGTTTAACACTGACAAACAAATGGCTCCATGTCTGAGAGAGATGTGAGAGACCTTAACTATTTGTGTGCCAGAGAGACGATGCTGCTTACTTTATACTTGTATTATATAGGTAAGACATTTCATAATATTCATGATGTCAGACATGTACAGCTGAGGAAATATTAAGTATCTTTATTTAAATAACTGCTGTAATTCTGCATTTTGTGCAATCTGCACCAGACCCGCGGTGTCTGTGTTTCAAAAGAACAACTTATACTGAATATGAAAATCGTCTTTGTGTGTATGTAAATGAAGTGTAAGCGTACTAATGAGATGAAAAAGTGAAACCTAATTACCACCAGCTCCATGGAATATAGGCAGATTCGGTGGATAATTACTGCCACTGGAATCTTGTAACATGTTAGAACAATATTAATTAGCGATTCTCTGACATAATGAAATAAACTACTTTCTGTGGCTGTGTAAAATTCTATCTTTGAAATAGAGGCGACACATAAATACCATCAATACTGAAGTGCAGGCTTGGTCAAACTGTGGCTCTCCAGCTGCTGTGGAACTACACTTAGACAGCCATATGTACTGCCACTGCAGGCGGTGCAGGGGCTATGCTGCCCTAAGGTGGTGGCGTGCTTGTGTGTGCGGGAGGACAATACACAAAGACCAAAGCACATTGTCTAACTAGTGGCGGATCCAGGGGGGGTGGGGGGGGGGGGGGGGGGCGATCGGGCGATCACCCCCCCTAGCAGGGACTTGCTGCTGACGGCTGCACACTGTGCAGGTCCGGTCAGCATTGACAGTGTGCTGCCCGGCTGCTCTGATTGTGTTTTAAACACAATCAGAGCAGCGGGACAGTACACTGCCAATGCTGAACGGACCTGCACATACTGTGCAGCCGTCAGCAGCCTTAGAAATTAGAAAGGGGGCGGGGCCTAAATCCCCCCCCCCTAAAATCGCCCCGGGTAGAGCAGTTGCCTAGATCCGCCCCTGTGTCTAACTGTACTGTTCAAGTGCATTAGGGTGAGGGAACATGGTGTCACCCACATTGCCTTTCTACCTGAGCTGATTTCTGTACAAACGACAATGAATGGAACAGAATGCCTGTCAGGAAAAGGATGATCATTATGATGATTGCAATGTTCTGGGCAAAGTAGTTGAAACACAAGACAGATCATAAGTGGCAAAAAAAATAGTAAAATATCTGCGTTCCTTTTAGCATTCTCCCAGCATTATCCAGAACACTCATGTAAATAGTTCTTAGTTGTTAAAGGGCTCAAGGATCCCTTTTTAGAAGCCCTGTCTACTATACATTGTGCTCTGTGGAATGTGACACAGTTCACAAGAACTGACAGCACGGGGTGGCTGGCTGACAGTGTGCATGCACCCTTAGTGATTTGCAGAAGCAGATGGATTTTTGGTGTATTTTTTATTAGCTATATCCATACTGAGGTCTGGACAAATTCATCTGGAGTTTGGAGGCTTATCCCTGAACTTGGTAAATCCCACAATTTACAGATCCAGGGAATAGCTACACCCAGAGCATAACTATAGGCATTATAGTCTTTGTCACTACTATGTGGTCCGGTATCAGAGAGGTCCCTGTACCAGAGGAACTATGTTCCTTAAAGTACAAACTTAAAATTGATTCATCTTGAATTAACCTAGACAGTTATATAATTTGGAAAATATGTAATATAAAATGACTGTATATATAAATGAGACTAATGTGCCAGATTACTAGTGATGCAATTAGTGCTCTGCCTTATTGGACACTGACTGGGGATGGAGAAAACGTTGGGTAGATAAGACTTTATAATGGTGCATAGAGTGCACAAATTTAGAATATGGACCCGACATTTACAGTTATATCCCAGGCTACACTTATTCAGAGGTATATAAATAATCGATGCCAGCATGTCACAGTCACTATGATGGTCGGATCCTTGAAGACTGTCTGGCTAGCCGCTACTCAGCCCAGTGGTGCGGAGTCTAACAAGGCAGATGGTTTTCGCCAGGGACCCCCGGAAGGTGGTATGGACTTTGCGGCCTTTGCCCCACAGGTTGCGGTCCTCTGAGTGCCAGACAATACCAGTAGAGAGAACCCGGAGGCTGGGAAAAGATGATGATCCAAAAGAGACTGGAGAATGCCTAATTGTCTGGGGTAGCTGTTGGAAATTAGGAGCACTGGAGGGCGGCAGAAGTAGAGTCCTCTCGGAAATGGCTGCAGAGTCTGCTGGAACACAAGGAGCGATGGTCTGGAAACCACTAAGGACATCTGCGGAGCTGCAAGACAAAAGGACTGATAATCTGTGGCAGTTATGCAGACCACTGTGGATAACTGCAGAGTTTCTGGAGACAAGGAGCAATAGTCTGTGCAGATATGGAGACCACTGTCAATAACTGCAGAGTTGCTGGAGGTAAGGAGCAACAGTGTGCGGAAAATATGGAAACCACTGTGGTTGGCTGCATATTTGCTGGACACAAGGAGCAATAGTCTGCAGCAGGTAGGGAGACCACTGTGGTTATCTGCAGAGTTGCTGGAGACAAGGAACAATAGTCTTCAGCAGATATGGAGACCACTGTGGTTAGCTGCAGAGTTGCTGGAGACAAGGAGCGATAGTCTGCATTCCAAGGAGCAGGAGAGCAAACGGAGCAATGTCTGAGTGCTGGAGGGATCTGATTCAAAGAACAGACACCTTACCTGTGGGACAGGTGCCTTAAATATTCTGAGGGATAATTAGTCTCCTAATAAATGGGAGGAGGTAATAAAAGCCGGGTTCTAGACCCAGAAATCAAACTGGCAGCGTCAGGGGGAGCTGCCGTGCCACGGAGGCAGCGGAAGGCTCATAGAGTGCGGTTAGGTGAGTATGCTGGACCCTGGGTGTTAGGTCCGCGGGTCCGAAGTGTTACACAGCAGTATTACTTCCAGTTCCATGGCTTCCTGAATCATGTCCAATACGTGTTTCAGCATACTAACAGAACCTAAGGTGTTTGAAGGAGTCTGTCTTATATTCTGCACAGAGACGAATGACAGTTTGATTGTTTTTTTTACTATTATTAACATGTCATTACCTCATAAAATTCCACTGATCTCTTAAAGTCAAATATGGATTCTAGTCAATAGTCTAAGCCTCAAGCTTGCTCCATGGTATATATTTTGAGGGCCTGCTTGTATGGAAAAGTGGTCAAGTCAAGTAGACCTACATAACTTATGCATGATTATGGAAAGGATTATTATTATACTTATCCACCTTTATTTATAGGGTGCCAGAGATAGCAGTGGTGATGGAGATGGCTTTGTATGTGAGGGTGAGGAGTTTAAAGAGCATTCTCTATGGAAAGGCAGCCAGTGTAAGGCTTGGCAGAGAGGGGATGCAGAAGTGGAGCAGCGATAGAGGAAGATAAGTCTAGCTACAGCATTACGTATAGATCAAAGAGAAGAGAAGCGAGATGAGAGGAGGGGAGGCCAGTAAAGAGAAGGTTGCAGTAGTCAAGGTGGGAATGATCAGTTAGTGGATAAGAGTTTTGGTGGCTTCATGGGAGAAGAAGGATCTGATATCTACAATGTTGCAGAGCTGGAAGCCACAGGATTGGACACAAGATTGGATGTGGGGCCTTGGATTATGGCAATGTAGGGATAAACAGAAAGACAGCTATTATTTTGAAAAACATTTTTGTTTCTCTTCCTGAACATAGAGTGGCAGATGCCATTTATCTTATTAGATATTCAGAATACCTGCTAAACCTGTCCCCCATATAATTTACATGTATTTCCATAAACATTAAGGGGAACTTACTTGAAAGGAGATGTAGACACACAAAACAACAGCATTTCTAGAACAAACATGCAAAATGTATTGAAAACTTGTTAGATACTAATGAAAGTTACAAATAGTCATCTGTCTAATGTCATATTATGCAAACATATATATTGTAGAATTCCAAAAATGTTTTTTTATGTTATATAAAATTCTAGTTGAGACAATAAAATTTGTGGTTTTTTTTACTTGCATCAATTTCCCTTTAGCTAAGACTGCGGTTCCCAAGGTTGCTTATCTATCAACCAAAGGGAAATAAACAGAAGAAGAACATACGGCGGTGCTGGGGACCCGGCATCCTCCTCCATCCTCACTGTTCCCTTCTCACTGACTGTCGAGTGACATTTTCAGTGAGAAGTGGCGCAAAGAGGAGCAGACAGTGTGTGACATGGTGAAGGGGGACCACATTGTGTGACATGGTGAAGGGGGAACACAGTGTGTGACATGGTGAAGGGGGAACACAGAGCCGTAAGTTAGAATTCTAGCGCCCGGGGCGAGAAAGACAAATACCGCCCCCCTAGCCCTCAATTTTAACCAAATTAACCTAAAATATTCCTACATTGCGCCCCCCTTCTGCGTTGCACCCTGGGCGGTTGCCCCTGTCGCACAGCCCTAGTTACGGCCCTGGGGGACCACAGTGTGTGACATGGTGAAGGGGGAACACGGTGACATGGTGAAGAGGGAACACAGTGTGTAATACGTTGAAGGGGGAACACAGTGTATGACATGGTGAAGGGGGACCACAGTGTTTGACATGGTGAAGGGGGACCACATTGTGTGACATGGTGAAGGGGGACCACAGTGTGTGACATGGTGAAGGGGGACTGCAGTGTTTGACATGGTGAAGGGGGACCACAGTGTGTGACATGGTGAAGGGGGACCACAGTGTGTGACATGGTGAAGGGGGACCACAGTGTGTGACATGGTGAAGGGGGACCACAGTGTGTGACATGGTGAAGGGGGACCACAGTGTTTGACATGGTGAGGGGGAAAACAGTGTGTGACATGGTGAAGGGGGAACACGGTGACATGGTGAAGAGGGAACACAGAGTGTGACATGGTGAAGGGGGACCACAGTATGTGACATGGTGAAGGGGGTACACAGTGTGTGACATGGTGAAGGGGGACCACAGTGTGTGACATGGTGAAGGGGGAACACAGTGTGTGACATGGTGAAGGGGGAACACAGTGTGTGACATGGTGAAGGGGGAACACAGTGTGTGACATGGTGAAGGGGGACCACAGTGTGTGACATGGTGAAGGGGGAACACAGTGTGTGACATGGTGAAGGGGGAACACAGTGTGTGACATGGTGAAGGGGGAACACAGTGTGTGACATGGTGAAGGGGGAACAGTGTGACATGGTGAAGGGGGACCACAGTGTGTGACATGGTGAAGGGGGAGCACAGTGTGTGACATGGTGAAGGGGGAACAGTGTGACATGGTGAAGGGGGAACACAGTGTGTGACATGGTGAAGGGGGAACACAGTGTGTGACATGGTGAAGGGGGAACACGGTGACATGGTGAAGAGGGAACACAGTGTGTGACATGGTGAAGGGGGACCACAGTATGTGACATGGTGAAGGGGGTACACAGTGTGTGACATGGTGAAGGGGGACCACAGTGTGTGACATGGTGAAGGGGGACCACAGTGTGTGACATGGTGAAGGGGGACCACAGTGTGTGACATGGTGAAGGGGGAACACAGTGTGTGACATGGTGAAGGGGGAACACAGTGTGTGACATGGTGAAGGGGGAACAGTGTGACATGGTGAAGGGGGACCACAGTGTGTGACATGGTGAAGGGGGAGCACAGTGTGTGACATGGTGAAGGGGGAACAGTGTGACATGGTGAAGGGGGAACACAGTGTGTGACATGGTGAAGGGGGAACAGTGTGACATGGTGAAAGGGGAACACAGTGTGCATAGACAATAAACAATCAAGAATATATTATTTAACCTAAAGGGATTTTCCTTAAAACAGTATGTACAAAAATCATCACTCTGCGCCCCCTCCTTCATCATTCTGCACCCTCTTTCATCACATTGTGTCACCACTCACACCATGTGTAACGTGGTGGATGATTGGCCCCCCAAAAGTAGTATAAGGAAGAATTCTAGAATTCTGCAGGCCTGGTGGTATGGTAGAGGCGAAGGTCCTCCCAGTAGTGTTGAAATAAAACAAGGAACACAGGGCTAAAACCACATAAACTCATGGGATTATTCTCTTTGCTTGTGGCATAAGGCTTTACCACAGCAGAAGATAAGTAGAGGTAGTGTAGAGAAGTAATGGCACAATACCATCAACATGCAATGTTATTAAATATGTCACAAAATAAATAACACTTTAGGAATCTTGGTTCAACAATATATAAACATAAGTCGACACAACGCATAGGACACTGAATAAATATATCCCACTTTAAATTTAGGCACTGTGCTTCAGTGAAGTGGATTTCACTGGATACTTTAGGAGGCAACCGGTTGCTACAAGTTAATTAGACCATTACACTAAATGCTGCAGCAGCAGATAATTTAGACCAATCAATCACAATACCGATTATACTCATCAGACAAAAATCAATAGAGATGCAACAAGGATTAATCCAGCTTGTTAAGGTTAGATACTTTCTAGTTCACTTTATGATATGCAGAACCCAAGGGGGTATATTATAATCCACAGGTTTAAGTGAAGTTTTAGCTGACATATGAAGCTTATTTACTTGGACAAGTTGAAATCAGTAGTCACCTTGATGCATGCATGACTCCTGAGCTTCGTAAACAACAGCATTTCTGCACAATAAATGATTTCCAGTGTAAAGGACAGTGTCCACTTAGCAATCCCTCTAATGAAATAAGCAGCTCTCTCCCAGCATTGTAGGGTTAAACAACTTGCAAATCTCTCATCAGCAACTATTTTATGCAGTTTCAGTCAGCTTGCAGATAACTTTAAATACAGCAGATTTGGCTGGAACAAACTCTTCCTTTAGCCAGTCCTATAACACCTCTCAATAGCAATATTGCAGTCCAGGTCAGAGGTTTTAATAACACAGTTTGAGGTCTCACTTAAATAACTTGAACATAGGAAAGCAAAAGAAACTTATCTGTCTTCATATTAGTCCTGCTGACATCTCATGAACAGTGGCAAGTTAGGTATTTTCCTATACTGCAAAGGTGTTTCTATATGGGCTGGCTGCAAACATCCCTCAGGACACCAATTTAGCCATAGCATTCATTGGCTCTTTTGGGAAGATCCTACATTAGCTCAGCCAGCAGTCACACACATCGCTCCTCTAACTAGTAAGTCCGTTTTTAGCTCCTCCCCTTTACCCCAAGAATCTCCTGGAACCTTCTAGTTCATTCACTGCAGTTTGCTCTTCCCAAAATAGCAGATTCAATTTGCATTTAACTTCCTAGAGGTACTCAGGGGAACTGTAGTTTTCTGAATGATTGCATACAGTAATATGTGACTTACCCTGTGATTTGCAGGGTATTCTACATGTCACACTGTGTCCCCTTTCACCATGTCACACACTGTCCCCCTTCACCCTGTCACACACTGTGTTTCCCCTTCACCATATCACACAGTGTAACCCCCTTCACCATGTCACACTGTGTCCCCCTTCACCATATCTCAAAACGCTGGATTTATCCATTGACCTAAAAGAAAAAAGGGAGAATACTCCTACAGCGCTCCACTCCTAAATGCTGCCTAATAGGTTTCAATTAGACCATACACAGATTTAACACAAGAGCGTATAACCAATTAGAAACCCTTCAAGTGCTGTTAATATTTCTTATTAGATTCCATAACAATTAGAAAGAGATAGTAAAATATACTTATTTTTTCTCAATTATGTTTTCTGAATCGGTTAGTCCTCACATTGGATAGTCCCCCAAATTGAATTTACACAGAAATATAAAGAATCACAATAGTATAATACAGTTTGTGTGAAGAAAAATCAGAACAGAAAATCCATAATAAATAGTTCCAAGAATATATGGTCACAATAAAAGTTCTTTCATCCAAGGTGCTCCGTTCATAAAGTGAACCGAAAATTTCCATCAAGATAACAGTGATATCTCCCAGCGTGCTGTCCCTTAATGTCAGGCTACTCACTAGAATCTCATTTGAATAGGCACTTTGATATCAAACTTTGTTCTCCGTAAATCCTCCTCCAGAAGATCAATGCATCATGAAATACTCCCCATCATATACCATATTCAGCATTGCATCATCACTTCCGGTTTTGCGGACCAAGCCTTTCATCCAGAAACCAAGGCAGATGCTCCTGCACGGGTTCCTGCATCCAGTTTGGCTTCATACTTTATACTAAATTGTCGTTCTGAAATTCTGCAGAGTGGAAAACACACTGCAGAATTGGAACGACAACGACAACGATTTCATGTGCTTTGGAACAATAATCATTCCAGGGTACTGGAATACTGTGAAATCGGGCCAATCAGTCATTTACCGTCTGATTGGCCTGATAATTGGCTGAAAAGGCTGGATTTTCTTGCAGCTGACGCATGTTACAGCTTTCAGTGGGTATGTCATTGTCTCCATAGAGGACAATTAACATCCAGTAATAGAGTATAAGCTGCACTCAGCAGGCTACTGAAGGCAGCTCAATATTAGCGTATCACAGATGGAGAGCAATGGAGCCTTTTACTTTGTACTTTGGGAAATTTAAGAAAAGTACAGCTTCTTTTCTTTCATTTATTCATAAATCAGGCAGACTAACATTAAATTAGGGGGTGGGCCTTACTGTAACCTGTATTGTTTATCAATTTGATGTTAAACCAGTTAACTAGGGCAGTACACTGCCTAAATCTCTGGCTGAGTATTTACCACCTTCATTTAAAAGTCTGCAGCAGGATCATATCTAGGGCTATGCTAACATATTTCTTCTTATTGATTCAATAGGACTGCTCTGTCTAACTATGGGCAAACTGTTCCTTCCGAAATGCTGCAAAACCTTTTGTGTAAAGTTAAGAATTTATCGCAAATTTCCAAACTTTATAACTGGTTGAATGAATTTTGTGCAACTCTAGTTTTGAACATACTAATAATGGCCCATTTCAATTGAATTTTCAGGCATTATGGTTGCTATAACTGTAGTGATGTCAATTGCTCGATATAGATTTGTGTGTGGCCAGCACAAGTAGGAGCTGGCTGTCCATGGGTCTTGTAGTAACACAAATGACTTGTGCACACAGTGATTTTAGATTAGTATGCAGAAAACATTTGCAGTAATTTTTTTACAGGGCACTAATATATATTTAAAAGCACCTTTTTATAATGCAGTCTTATAACTTAAATGTTTTTTTATTTTTTAAACATTTGCTCCCCATATTTTGTGTGTGCATATCACACAACTGGAAAAAATATCTGCTAATACTCTTCACAATGGAATGCTGTTTTACGTTCAAGGGGGAAAAAAAGTCGACAAAATTCCTTCTAAATATAGAAACAAATTCTAGAAATTTTATAAGGGCATGTGATTTATTATAGATCTAATGTAAATAATCATAAAATAGATATCTTTCCTTTGAGCGAAGAATATTTTCAGAAAATGGTAATGTGTAGTAAAAGTACAGTGTAATTACCAGCCTCTGAAGCCAGTGGGTGTGTTTTTACATGATAACACCCGACTAGCACATTATAATTAACACAGGATTCACAGTATGTGTTATTAATATGTGCGTGAATAGAGCAGGAGCTGTATGAATATCAGAGACGGAGATACTGAACTCCAGGGTCAGTTATAACCACAAATAATGTATTCATTCTGCTTATCCATGTTGGAGCACACAGTGAGTAAGCAGAGAGAGAAACCATCTATTTGAATTATACATAACACTAACAAAATTATTCTGTTTATCTGATGGAACAGAGATGGTTTAATTTCTGTTAAAAAAGCAAGGAGCCAAATAAATCCACTCTCCGGGCTATGAGATTTTAAGATTGAAGTTAGGACTCTCCTTGTTGTCACATGACAGTTCTGTTATTCTTTGGTGGGACGAGGGGGGTAAGTTTACCACAGAATATAAAATGAAACATGGGGTCTTATAAAGACAGTGCAGGTCACAAAAATGACTAACTTTTCTGTTGTAAATTATGGGAGCACTCTGAGGTGCCATGTGTCATGATTATGGCATAGTCAGGAATTAGGAAAAGAATATATTAATGTGGCCAGAATGCTTCCCAAAAGATATGAGTTGTTGTAATAACCTGTGAAAATGCTGTATGCCAGTAAACAAAGGGATAATTTATAGTTATGTATACTTCAAAGACCTGAATCTTGTCGGATTGGATACAATCTGTGGACTCTGAGGGGTAAATGTATGAATCTCCGGATTCTTCAACTCCGGCGAGTTCAGCGTCTTCAGCGCTTAAATTTAAAGCGGCGCTGCCTTGTAAAGGGAAGTCTCCCTTTACAAGGCAGCGCCGCTTTAAATTTAAGCGCTGAAGACGCTGAACTCGCCAGAGTTGAAGAATCCGGAGGTTCATATATTTACCCCTGAATCTGCAGACAGTTAGACTGTTGACTCCAAAACGTCAACAGGTTCAGTGTGTTTACGTGGTTAAAATAGCAACATTGTGACTGTCAACAGGTAGGAAAGTCGACAGTCTCAACATTCAAGTGGCAAAGCCAGTGCCGCTGGCACAATACAGTAAATGCCACAGTTAAAAAAAAAAAAAAGCAGCTTAACCCTAATGCTGCAAGTCTAGACTGGTCCAGCAAAACGTTTGCAGACCCCATCACCCAAGGGGGGCCTAGGGAGCCCCACTTTGCGGGTTCCCCTGCTATAGTGCCACCAGCCCCAGCTGGTGCATCACTAGACATCTGAGTTTACTGCCACATGGTTCAGTTGGCTGGAATTTAAGGAGACAGCATGCTACCACACAAGAAAATTATTCTCCCTCACCCCACAGTATAACAGCGTTTATACCGAGAAGACACTATATTGAGATACACTGGAGTGATATATCTGAATGCATATTGTTCTATTTTTCACTATCTTAATTTACACCCATCTATCCTTCCTACCACCCCCTTACTCTTTCCCTCACTCCCTCTTCCCCCTTGTCTGTTTGTCATCCACCCCAGTGTTTGTATATGTTTTTTCTGTTCAAGAAAAAGATTCATATGTTGTTGAAATGATTTGCTGGCTCTTTGTTACTGTTGTCTATTGATTACTATACAATTTACAAATAAAGAATGCATTTAAAAAAAAAGCAAAAAAAAAAATTGCGGGTACCCCATGCTTTTTGTCCCCTCGATTTTGTTACAGACACAGTCGAATCCGTCTGCTGCTTAAGGTAAATTGGGGACAGTTAAGCATGACTGAGCCCACCAATAGCCCCGACTATAGCCCGGAGAGAATTGGAGATGAGTATGCTCCTGACACTTCGGAGGAGAGCGGTTCACACACCAGCGGTGATGCCCCATGCCCACCAGTGCAGCAGAGTAAAGGTACCCAGAGATGAGTTCTATGTACGACCATTTAATCTTCTGACAGCTGTGTTTTTTAACTTCAATAGTATTTTTATTATTAATTTTTCAAAAATTATGGGGTACAGAAAGAAGAAAGGGATGGGGGGTAAGGAAAGGACACAAAATAAAAAGGGGAAGGATTGAAGGGGTACATAGTGGGGGGAACACATTAAACAATTCTGCTGTTAAACCATATTGAACACATGAGAGAGGGAACCTAATAGGATCCCTTCCAATTCGTGAAAGTTACACTGGTCGAATGGTCACCATGGATGACAGCTGTGTTTTAAATGCAGAGGGTTGGAGAGAGACGACGTGGTGTCTGCCCAAATGCTATCCAGAAACAGTGATGGCTCCAGAGCGTATAACATAAAGCTGTACTGCCTGTACTGTGAGAAGCCCCTGTTAAAAATTGTTCAGCACATGGAGCATGTTCACCACAATGAGACTGAAGTAGACTGGGCCCTGAAATTCCCCAAGCACTTAAAAGAAAGATGCATGCAATTGGCACATCTTCGCAATAGGGGCAACTTTGCACACAACGCTGAGACAATGAGGGCAGGCCATGGCTTTCTGGCCCTGTGCAAACTTCCAGACAAAGAGATGGATACCGAAGGCTTTATGCACTGTGTAGCCTGCCAGGGCTTGTTTGAAAGGAAATACCTTTGGCGATACATGAAGAGATGTAAGCTAAACCGAAGGGGCAACAAGCTCAGATCTGGCAAGAACAGAGTCCAGTCACTGTGCGCCTTTGCTCAGCCTGTTTCACATGACATCAGTGGTGGATTTTGGAAGCTCTTGAGTGACATAACCCAATATGAATTCTTACTCGCAGTCAAAAATGACCAATGCATCATTCAGATGGGGCAGCATCTCTTCAACCAGGTCGGATCAGATGTTGGCAGGCATGAGTACATCCGTCAGAAGCTTAGAGAAATGGGCAGGGTGCTACTACAGGCCAGAAGAGCTACTCCTTTGGAGAGGATGAAAGACTTTACCACCCCATCGAACTTTCTGCATGTAGTAGACACTGTGAAGCTGGTAGCTGGCTATGACGAGGAGACAGGTACATTTAAGACACCCTCGCTGGCACTTAAGGTCGGGCTCAGCCTGCAAAAGATAGCGAGCATTGTGGAGTGCCGAGCCATGATGGAGGGCTGCACTGCTGCGGTTCAAAACACACAAAATTTCAGAAAGATATTTGAGGAGAGATGGAATGAGTTGATCTTATCGTCTGCCTTGAAAACTCTTCAGGAGTCCAAGTGGAACATGCCTCAGCTCTTACCTTTCACAGAAGATATGAAAAAGATAAATCTGTACCTCAATGTGAAGCAGCAAGCCTACCGAAGTGGGCTATCCACCGAGCCTAGGGTTAACCACTGGGAACTACTTGCAAAAAACACCCTGGCACAGGTGATCTTGTTCAATCGAAGGGAAGGGGAAATTTAAAAAATGTTGCTGACTACCTTCTCCTCAAGAGATACTTCGGATCTCCACGAAGATGTGTCCCTAGCACTTTCTGAGGTTGAGAGGAAGCTCTGCCAGCACTTCACTTGCGTTGAAATCCGAAGGAAAACTAGAGAGAAAAGTCCCCATCCTGCTGACACCAGCCATGCAAGCTGCAATAGAACTTCTCGCAGAAAAGCGTGACAAATGTGGAGTGGATAGCCAAAAGGTCTACATGTTCCCCAGGCCAGCTGCATTGTCACACTTCAGAGGCTCCGATTGCATACGACTGTTTGACAGAAAGTGTGGGGCCAAGCATCACCACACGCTGTCTTCCATGAAGCTTCGAAAGCACATTGCCACTCTCTCCAAGGTCCTCAACTTAAACGACACAGAACTGGATCAGTTGGCAGACTTCCTTGGGCACGACATCAGGGTGCACTGGCAGTTTTACTGCCTCCAACTAGCCAAGATCAGCAAACTGTTAATGGCTCTCGAGAGTGGCAGACTGGCCGAATTCAAAGGCAAAAATTTGGACGAGATGCAGATTGATCCGGACGGTAAGTAGGAAATCAGGGGGTAAATATATCAAGGTATGATTTTTCAGTGTTTTAAAATCACGGCAAATACGATTTTAGTTCCCAAGTTGCCAGATGTATTAAACTGCGATTTTTGCTCTGATCTTAAAAATCACTGGTCATGTACTGCGATGTCAAACACTCCCGTGTTTAGCTAACTCTCCCATGTTTAGCTAACTCTCTCGTGTTTCCAAACTGCAAGTTTAGTAAGGTCATCACTGTTACACTGTCTGTCTATAGAGCTGGAGATCCGGCAGATGTCAAAATTGTAAAAATAGAAAAATGTAAAAAAAAAACAATAAAAAAAAAATCGTGGGGTCCCCCCGCCCGACCACTGTTAACCCTAGTGCTGCTAGCCTACTGCTGGTTGCGTAAAAGTCAGGGAAAAATTTGTATGGGGTCTCCCCAATTTTCATGCAACCAGCACTAGGCAAACCAGCCTGCTATAGTGCCATCCACTAGTTTTCTGTTTTGCACGTAAGTTAAATACAGACTGTTTTTTCATGTAGCACACAAATATCAACTTTAAATTTCAGTGTACAAATAAGCTATCAAGTATTTGTGTGCTACATGAAAAAACAGTCAGTATTTAACATATGTGCAAAACAGAAAACTAGTTTGCATCTCTTGCATTGTAACATGGTTTTGTCCAGGAGACTGAAATAAGATACCTCTTCATTTAAGATCCTTAATGAATCAGGCCCAATGTTTTTAATATCTGTCTAGACTCCTCTGTGGGATTTGCACTCCCCTACATTGTCTTTAGCGACCTCTATTAACTTGGCAGCCCTGCCTGATAGAATGGTCTTCGGATATCCACAGTACTCACTCAGTGGGCTTTCTGTCTTCCTCAGCAACTTCAGTGACCAAGTGTGGTGCAGGATCTCTGCTCTCCTGATCGGCTCTAGGACTCCTAAACAAGCAGCAGTCTCTCATGCATTGTGAAGACACTGGTATCTGGTTGTAGGTGGCTTCTCTGGATATGGCTTCCAACCAAATTGTGGCCGTGCTTACCTTCTACTTCTCTGCCACTCTCCAGCATATCTCATTCTCTTCCTGCAATACTTGTGCCAAAGGACCAACAACGTTCTGATGTAATTTCTTAGTTTCTCAAAGCTCAGGAATACTGGGAATTGTAGCTTCTAGCATCCTGAGCCTGTGTTATGTTGTATCCTACTGCCAAAAGCTCTGCCAACCTTGTCAATCAACTCCTGGGACCTGAGTCTCTACCCAAGATAAACCTTCAGTTCGGGCATACATATATTTGAATGTTTTTATTATAGTGTTTTTTTGTGTGCATACAAGCATGTTTTCTTGCATCGTATGCTTCTGAAAGTACAAATGTCATCCCATTGAGTACAGGCTGATGCCCGAATTCTGCCACCTCGGAGGATATGTAGAAATGAAGTAATTTTACAGGGGATCACCTAGATCTGTCCAGAAGGTGCAAGAGTTTGCCCCTGGATTTACTACCACTTTAGCCCATTAAGTCTTTCAGAAATGCCTATATACGGGTGTATTCTCACAGATACATGACATAATAAAAGGTCATTTGCACTAGAGGGCTCCATTTTTTACATTTTATAAACATGTCTTAGAAAGTTCTGTTACTATAACGCAGAAAACATTCACATTAGTGATGGAAGTTTCTATGAGTTGTACCATAAGAAATCTTGTAGATTTATCAAAGGATGAGAAGACCTTTTGACGAAAATTGTAGTTTTCACTGGCGATCAAGCTTTTTATGTTTTGCCCTATAAGGCTTACTGCCTGCAATAATTGCTAAATATATTATGCTTCACAATCATTGTGAAACGCTTCCTTGTCATAACCAATGAGCATTTTTTGCACAACCCTCTGCCATTATAATTTGGCTACAGACAGGTTAAATGATGTCAACATGAGGTCACACAGTGTGTTCTCGCAAGACACACTAACAGTCTATTTATAAAGACGATGCTTTGTCTGAATGCCGCTAATGGGCACAAATCCTAAATAGCACCAAGTAGCCCATTTAATCAGGCAAAAAATTCAACAGGGCCCATCAATTTCTCTAGTATGTTATTAAAATTCCTGCTTGTTAAGAATAATTAAAAGCCACAGTCTGTTTCCCCAATGGATTTCTTTCTCAGTTCAGATCGGATTTTTTTATTCAGTAGCAAGTCATATGACTTAAAAGGGGAAAGGAAGGTTATTCCCTAAATTAGATAAAATTTACTGTCCCTGCTAATTGCTATTATACTGTATAGCTTTGTTATGTCTGCAGCTGTAAGAGAGGTCATGCGCGAGGTTTTAGCTTTAGTGTCTGTCCTGTGATTTAGTTGGTTTAGCGAGTTATATAATATTATTTGTTAATTATATTTGGAATCCTGTAAAAGCAAAATCTCGTGGTTTCAAAAAGTGTAATCTACACAGTTTTTAGAAGTCAACATTATGACGTACAGCAGCCTTCTTTGTTGTGATATTGTGGTTCTATAACACTACCTAAATCCAATCCAAACCTACAATTGCATATAGTTTCCAAACAGTATCCAGGCCCCTATTTGACACTTAAGTTTGTTTGTTTGTCAGAAAAGAGTTTAATTGTTGAATTGGTTACAAAAGTGCAGAGTTGTGGAATACCGATTATAATATTGCTTTGTGGTACTTCAAAGATACATTGCAAGTGTTATCAAGCCCGAATGCTTGTTGTTCTAAACTAGCTATGTAAATATCTTCACCTATTCCTACAAAATAGAAGTAGGGGTGTACTATTAATGAAGCATCCTGAAGCAGATGTCTCAGGCAGCAAGTTGGGGTGACAGCAAAACTAAGGAAATTAATTTTTAAAATTGAAAACAAAAACTAAACTAAATTGATGGTATTCACCATCTAGAGGATATGGGGGAATATTTACTAAACTGCAGGTGTGTAAAAGTGGAGATGTTGCCTAGAGCAATCAATCAGATTCTAACTTTCATTTATTTAGTGCACTCTACAAAATGACAGCTAGAATCTGATTGGTTGCTATAGGCAACATCTCCACTTTTTCGAACCTGCAGTTTAGTAAATATACCCCCTGGTGCGTTAAGACAAATTTAGTTTTGTTTGGAATTGGGTGAGATACAATGAAATTCATTATGTTACTTACCTGCGCTCTGTTGATAAGTTGGGAAATCCAATGTGTCTAATGTCACTGAGCAGGAGATCGTCTCTTCTTCTAGGATGGGCCTTGTTTGAGGTAGTCACAGCTCCTCTTCCATTAACTTCTTCTTGCATGAATAGAATGTTCACAGGGAAGGGACCTTGACAACCTTTGTGCTAGTCTGAACTAGGTATGGGGGCTGTTAGATGCATCAGGGAACCTGCTGAATCACAGGTAATATTTCACATTTTATTCCATCTAGCCTCATTCCACCCAAAACAAAATATTTTATTTTGGATGGAATTGGAAACAGCAAATGTACCAAATATGTTCTAAATTTAAATGTTTTACAAATATTATATCAATACTAGCACCAGAACCTGAACACTTGGAAACAAATAACATAAAAAAATGCCTCAGCACAAACCAGTATTTTGTATTCAGAAATTGTTAAATCATAAGAGACCTGAGTTATTAAGGAGAGCAAAGCATAAGAAAGGAGTTACTTTGCACCTGGACAAAACCATGTTGCATTGGAAGGGGAGGTAACTTTAAAGTGTGGGGATAGATATATAGTTGGGATAGGGCATGTCCTAGATCAACCTTAAATTTCAATGTAAAAATAAAGCTATCGACTACTTGTGTGCTACATGAAAAAACAGGCAGTATATAACTTACGTGCAAATAATAAACTAATTTGGACCCCTTGCATTGTAACATGGTTTTGTCCAGGAGAAAAGTTACTACTTTGTTTTGCCTTACTTTCCTTAATGACTCAGACCCAAGATGTGAAAACAAAACTATAACATAGAAAATAAGAAATGGCATTGGGTCATATTGGTCTACCATAATATGCACATTTATACTTTTAAAGAAACAAAAGTAATGGTAATCATGTGTCAGTAAATAAAGCTTCCAAGAAGTATTTAAAAATATTCCTATAGATTTGATTATTTTTGAATACTTTTCTGAATATTTTTCAATACATTTTTGAATAGTTTTTGAAAGTTTGGTTTCTAGACATAAGTAGTTAATAATGATAGATTATATAGGCGTACATATCGTGGTGATGCAATGATTGATTTCCCACAATCCTATTATTTGGTTCTATCAGTTGCATTAACATTTTATTTTTATCTCTAAACACTTAATGCACATATAATACTCGCTAGTGAGAAGGCATTTTCTATATTTGGTGGAATTATTCTTTAGCAATAACAATTTATAAACAGTTCATTTACAAATATTTATGGTAGTTTGTATGTGGGACGACAAGGTACCATTTCATTTTAAAATTCAGGCTGCAGTATAGCTAGGCTGCTTTTTTTTACGTTTGAAGGTGACAACATGGCACTGAAAAATGAAAATAACATAACAGCTCACCAACTTATGTAAAGAAGGTGTGTGTGTCACCAGGGCCACCTTAACTACATTAATGGCCCCACGGGCAATGCAGTGCACCGGGGCCCCTAAATATAAATAAATATATATATATATATATATATATATATATATATATATATATATATATATATATAGGGGCCCCCTTAACTTACCTTAAGTCCGATCCCCTTCTCTTTTCCGCGCTGAGTCTCTTCTGCGCTTCTCTGTGCTGTGCTTGCAGTGAATGTTGGGCATGACATCACGCCCAAAAATCACTGCGTGCACAACACGGAAGAGGGGACCAGGGAGGGAGCCGGATAGCCAGCTGACGTGACCGCATGACCGCAAGGTGAGTATTTTCTTTATTTTCGCAGGATTTATTTTTCCATCGCTGCCTCGTACGGGCCCCCTTGCCCGCAGAGCCCCCGGGCACCTGCCCATTGTGCCCAATGGAAAAGACGACCCTGTTTTACCACATTCTGAGGCAGGAGACCCTGAGAAACATAGGAAACTGTTCGGCCACTAGCCAAAGCACTGTCAGTCCGTACCACATGGTTCCTCTGCCTGCAGGGGTGTTAAATTCAGAAACATGTTGCTGCTGTCAGAAGGTTGGACCAACTGCACAAGTCTGAACACAGGATACAGTTTGAATCTAGCATCTCTGCTACTGAAGGAAATGTATATTGTAAAACCTGTACTGTAAGCAGGAAAAATATATCACACCGGAGCTTACTGAAAACCCAGGAGAAATGTTACTGGACACTGGTGCATCTATATCACCAATCAGAAATGTTTTGGGTAAAAATGTATTGCATATTTTGCCATATTCTTCTTTGAAACATGACAGATGGATGTTAAGAATCTGCTCCAAGCATTTGAGCAATAGCTGGAGTTTGCATGAAAGTAAATATTTCAGTCCCCACTAATAGATTACCACATCAATCCATTTACTACCTGGACATCTGGTTTTAGAACAGCAGTGGACAATATCCCCACATCACCAGTAGGGGAGTTAGTGAAGCCTTAGTTAATGTGGAGTCTTCCACTTCCCAGGTCGTTGAGTTAAAGTAAGGAACAAAAACCTCGCAGGCGGGCACCATACACTGGGACACTGGTGAGATAACTTTGTGGTGCAGTGCAATAAAGGTCATAAGACCATCTCTATATTTCAAAATAAACTATATATTTACACTCCTCTTCACTCCAGCGCATTCTTAAATGGTTGCAGCAATAAAATAAATATTTACAGTTCATATATACAACTTTGGTTTCCTTCTGCACAGTTTATAATGGTATCTATGTGTAATAAGACAGTTCACCTGTCCCCTACACTCCAGGACTCCATACTTCACTGCAGCTCATCTCTGCTCTTCAGGGGTACTCACATGGGCTCTAACAGGCAAACATCTCCCTTGAGCAGGCAGCTTCTCCACAATGCAATTCTGAAACACGTTGTGTAACTAAACTGCATCTCACCCCCATTCCCCTCTGCGGGATGATTTGTCCCTTGGGCTTTGACAATTTTCATTGTGTTCTCTCAGCCAATGGGTTCTCACTACTATGCTTTGATCCCCTCCTGGGCTATTCCAGTGCTGCTACACTGCCTCTTGTAGCAACCCTCTACCTAGGGTCTCTTCTATGAAAATGTTGTCCTCTGTCTCTAGGGGTCCTCTTTAGTAATATGTGATTCTACTCCTCTCTGGATTGGGGACTCCTCCATGCTACATATGCACTCTCTGCTGCATGCAGTGACCCCCCCCCTTCTCTTTTGGGGTCCTCCCCAAGTGTGGCTCCCCCACTCTTACTTAGGGGACAGCAGCCACCACTCACCACTCACAAGCCATTCCTGGGGAGCCCAGGACCTCCTCCCCACTGTCCTATGTCTCCAGCTGTCACATCACCTCTCCTCTATGGCTCTTTCTCTCCTCAATTTTCTCTTCCTTAATTCACCCATCCTACTTCTATTGCTTACTTTCTGCTCCTCTTCTCCAATCCCCCTTGCTGACATCCCCTCTTTCTTGAAACTCTCTAGCAGGCTTGTGTGTGATGTCAACATAGCAACCAGCCTAAGTAACTGCTCTCTTCACAAACAACTTGGCTACAGCCCGATCACGAGGCCATGCCTCTGCACATAACTAGTCCCTCCAATGACCCCCGCCTGCAGATACCAGGGTGTGTGGTTTACTATAACCCCACAAGAGCTATTACATTTATATATGTGAGATCAATGAGGCTATTATCTGATGTTTACAGCTAGATCGGGAAAAGTTGTTAGATATCAAGAAGACCAGTATAAAAAGAAAAATTGCCCCACTTCTTACTAACTTGTATAATAACGTTTCAAGTGGGGGCTGCACAGATTATAACTATACCAAAACCTGGTAAGGACCACTCTGATTGCAAAAATTACAGACCCATAGCGTTGCTTTATACTGATTTGAAGATATATGCAAGACTAATTGCTGACCGCTTCAATCCTCTGTTACCGCATTTGATCCATCCGGACCAGGTAGGCTGTGTATTAGGCCGCCAATAACACACATCGCATACTAGATGTGGTTGACTTTTTGTCCGGGCTGCAAGAGGAAGTTGTCTTGCTTTCCTTAGATGCAAAAAAGGCCTTTGATAAACTCCACTGGAAGTACATGAGAGAGGTATTGCTAAAGTTTGGCTTTCAGGGAAGTGTCTTTCATTCTATATTAACGTTATACCAGGGACCCTCTGCAAAGGTATTTAGCAACGGTTTTTATCCCCCTCTTTCACTATCACTAATGGTACCAGGCAGAGCCGGATTTAGACCTCATAGGGCCCTAGGCAGGATACTGTTTTTGGGGCCCCTCCCTGCAACAATCCATAGCACTATATTTTTGCAGCCTACCATATACCCCTATAGTTACGTAGAAGTGAAAGCATGTGCAGCTGCATGCCTACCATATACCCCTATAGTTAAGCAGATATGAAAGTATGAAAGCATGTGCCGCCGCGCAGCGGCGGCACGCCGCCAAAGGAGGTGAGGGCGTAGCTTGCATCTTTGGGGGCGTACCTAACATGTGAAAAGAGCAAGGCCACCCTGCTGCAGAAAAAGGCACCCCTAAATAATTACCAAGCAGTCCCGTTTTTTTAAGTAGTTGGGTCAAAACAACATAATAAATATTGAAGTCAGGGCAGAAATACTTACTTAAGTTGTTTGCAAAAATAATACGCATAAATCCAAGTATGTGCTCTTGTCACTTTTGTCCCTCTATCATCACACTGTGCCCCTTCATTGTCACTTTTGCCCCTTCACAATATCACATGTGCCCTTTCACCATCACCTCTGTGCCCATCACCATCACCACCTCTGTGCCAATCACCATCACAACCACTGTGCCAATCACCATCACCACCTCTGTGCCTCTTCACCATCACCACCTCTGTGCCCTTCACCATCACCACCTCTGTGCCCTTCACCATCACCACCTCTGTGCCAATCACCATCACCAATTCTGTGCCCCTTCACCATCACCACCTCTGTGCCCTTCACCATCACCACCTCTGTGCCCATCACCACTTCTGTGCCAATCACCATCTCTGTGCCCTTCACCACCTCTGTGCCCCTTCACCATCACCACTTCTGTGCCCCTTCACCATCACCACTTCTGTGCCCCTTCACCATCACCACTTCTGTGCCCCTTCACCACCTCTGTGCCCATCACTATCACCACTTCTGTGCCCCTTCACCATCACCACTTCTGTGCCCCTTCACCATCACCACTTCTGTCCCTTGTTTTACTTACCTTTCTATTGCGCGCTGCTCCTCCTCCGTCAGTCCAGATGAAAAAAAAAAAAAAAAAAGAGAAAGAGTCACGTGATCGCTCGTCGGGTCCCGGCAGCCTCTCCTCCTCTCTCTATCACTGAGAGGAGAAGAGGCTGCCGGGACCAGATTCGCGGCACCCGACCCCCCCTCCTCCGATTTGCGGAGCCGCTAGGCCCTAGGCAGGTGCCTAGGTTGCCTAGCGGTAAATCCGGCCCTGGTACCAGGCAGGAGTGCCGTCTCTCCCCTTTAATGTATGTTCTTGCTAAAGAACCCCTGGCTCATACAATTCTACAAGCTGTTGATTTTCCAGGTATTACTATTGTGACAAAGGGAGGCATTTATCTGACAATATGCAAAGAAAACATACAGAGTAAGACATTGGCGCAGTTTGCACCTAGACTCAGGTTAAACCAAGTAAAGACTTATGTGTAGTTTAAAGATGGTTAACTTACATGATTTAAAAGCTGCTTCTCTCAGCAAAAAGACAGGGTGTGTCTGTTAGTTGAAACAGAGCCAGTGATGGGCGTTTTCTCTTAAAGAGAGGGTGGGTGTGTCGCCTGTCCATCAAGCTAAGGCTGGGGGAGGAGTATCATGTATAAAAGCTTGTTTGTGCCATTTGTTCACTGAGACCAACGCTGGGAAAGCTGGCTGGTCCTGAGAGAGAGCTGGTCTATGTATAGCTGGCGTTTAGGGTCTCCATGATTGCTGTGCAAGTATACGGTGTCAAAACATTTACCATCCTGACAATAAAGCACCATAAAAAGGAAGAAGCTGTTCGCATGTGCTTCTGCAGTAACGGGCTCGTGCCACTCTATCTATTCACATAGGCATAAAAGTATGTCTATTTGCCTATGATGTCTTCTTGTTTGTAACCAGCCTGGAGACCTCGTTGTTATCCTTGAAATATATTTTAGATTGCTATAGCGCGGCTTCATTTTACAAATTGAATATTACCAAATCTGAGGCCCTTCCTATTAATATACCGCAATCTTCACTTCTGAATCTACAAAAGAAATTTCTCTTTGTGTGGGTTGAAGAGTCTTTGCCATATTTAGGGAGCCATATTCCCCCCAATCTATCTACTGTGTTCGAGGCCAACTTCTCTCCGATTTTTCTCCATCTTTCCTCTCTACCTAAGAATTGGATTGTCTTCAAAGTCTCGTGGTTGGGCCGTATAGCAGCATTCAAGATGATGTTGTTACCAAAACTTATGTATATTTTCCGCACTATACCATATATTGTACCAAAATGATTGATGGCTTCATTTCATACTTTGATGATGACATATGTATGGAGGCAGAAACGCCCCCTTCTCACCCATAAGAGTATGTCTCTTCCGAAGTAGCGGGGTGGCTTAATGCTTCCCAATTTGACATATTACCAGGAAGCATGTATATTGAACCATTTACAAGATTGGTCGCTACCTCATGCCTCTAAGCCATGGGTTGATATTGAGAGGGCCCTATGTGTCAATTATCCCTTAGTGGATCTCCCCTGGACTCCCAAGTCTGACCGCCCCTCGGTTGTCCATAAACCACACTCCATATTGGACGCCCTGCTGGTGTGGGATAAAATCATTGGATTACATCCAAACTTTGCACTCCCTTTCAAGGGACGCTGACCAGTGCACAAACTCACCTGGTCCTGGAGCATCACGGACCTTATCTTCCTGTCTTAATGACTGCTGTATTGAAGCCCTTCATAAAATGTTGTAACAATATCACTTGATGTTTGACAGCAGCCATTAGCATGTCATTGAAGCACTGAGCAATAACAGGGAGCATTAGCAATGTTTTCTATGTTTTTTTTGGATGATCAGCTATCATTAGTGCTAGTGTATTTTATGTGCGGCCCAAAACAACTTGTCGCCTTCCAATGTGGCCCAGGGAAGCTAAAAGGTTGGACACCCCTGGTCTAACACATATTAAATGATGCAAGACTATCCACCCGGTGTCCCCCCCATCTCTCCTGTGTCAATTATCTTTTCTCTGTGTCCTTCCACCTTTCCCTCATGTCCCCTTTGTGTACTTACATTTTCCCCTCATATCTCCATAATATTATAATAAAACTTTCCAAAATATCTCCCTTATATCTTTTCTGTTCCTATCTGCTCCTATCTTAATTGCAGGTATCCCCCTCTCTCCCTAACTACCTGCTCTCCTGTGCCTCATATCCTGCTTCTCTTACTCCTCCCTTACTCCTTGATCCTCTTTATCTATCTCTGTTCCTGCTCATATTATTCCTTCTCACTAGTGAATTCCCACTTTTGCCCCTCCATCATCATAATGCAGCCTTCTTCATCACACTGTGCCTCCTTAATCACACCGTATCCCCCACTGTTCTATACTTACCTTTCTATGACCTTTTTTCTTATTTTTCTCTTCTGTTTTGTCTTCAGTGTTCTGGCTCCTCTCTGCGCCCCTCCCCACTGACAGTCGGGACATCACACCCAACATTCAGCGAGGAGGAAGCCACCAATGGATGTAGCACCTAGTTATTTTTTTACTGGCCCGGTGGACAAGTGGGGAAGGCAGGCAGAATGTCTCTCAGACATGGCACCCCCGGCCTTGCTTACCCTAGGTTCCGCCGGCCCCTGGCTGCATTTCAGAATTCCCTTGGATTAACCCATAACCCACTACCCATAACTCACAATAGCACTAAACATCAGTGGAAGAAAATGCTCCTAAAATATGGTACTTTCTATTTTTGCCCTTTCCTTCAAAAGGTACACAATTCAAATCTGAATTTTACCACTGCAAAACATTATTCACAAAAGTCCCAATACTGGCTAAGAATAAATGAAACAAGACAAAGAAGCATCAGGAAGCACTGGTTGTTATCATAAACACCATTAATGTAAATAGGTGTGACTGCACAAAAAGTTTATTTTCCTAGTTCTTCACTTTCTTAACTTTAGGCATAGTGAATGAGATTCCAACAAGGAGAGTGGCAACTGTGATGGCTTTGTACATATTTGTATGAGAAGCAAGCAAATACTCACTATCTGCAAGTTGCTGGAAGATGACATAGGCATAACGCAGGGACCTCCGTGTGATCATTCCCCTGCAGACTCATAGATAAAACAGGTCCTTCTGGACTAAACTTTCATAGAGATTGGCCTCAGTGGCATCAGGATGGAGGTCACCCTCATAAAGCCCTTCACAGATTAGTACACTGCAGCCAGCACCCCTCTCGGCAGCTAGTACAGGAGAAACACTGCTTTTCCAACTCACTGCGACCTCTGGTGTCTGCTAACTATATAGAGGGCTGGGAGAATATGTGCCAGCATGTTACAAGGTGTAGGAGGCTGCAGTGTGATTAGATCTGGCACCCCCCCCCCCCCTCCCCTCCTCCCCGACTATTTTAAAGGGAAAAAAATGCAGGTGGCCAAGTGACCCAGCCCAAGATAGTCCACTATGGGACTGGCCTGGTGGGGCAGATGCCCCCTTGTCTAACCAGCCCCTGTGTACGGGGCACATTTTTATAGTTTATTTTTCCCAATAATGGTATGTGTGTTAATAACTGTATATGGCAATTACCCTTTTACTTTGCTGTAAGATTTTTCTCACCACTTGATAAGTCCACTTTAATGTGCTAAGTAGAAATATTAACACTCATAACTAGACATCTATGGGACATCATGACTTTGTCCCCCAACCAACCACTGAACAGGCAGATGACTAGACCTACCACCTCAACCTCTCTATATCCAGCAATTCTTAGTTCCCGCTTTATTTTAGTTTTCAATTATTACTTTTTTAACCATGAAAAACAGGTAGCATGACTCAATTTTCATTTTTAATAATCAGTCTTTGAATTAGCCAGTCTTATTTTGGAGCGACCTGTAGCTTGATGCACCCTTCCAATCATAGTAACAAGTCCCTGGGTTGGTTCAGACAGGATTTGTTACTTTATTAGAGGCCAAAATATGGAGAGGGTGATCCTGGTGCTGGCTTATGGAAATGATAAAAGTACTTGATATTAGGAAACTAAATAAAATTACTTAGCAGATGTTGGTTGCTGCAGCCTCTTTGGTTCTTCTTCCAGCGACGGGAACATCAATGTGACGACCATCACCTGACAGGTAGAGGATCACATGATCAGGGCTGCCAAGAGGAGTTCAGGGCCCCGGTACAACAACTTCATGGGGTCCCCCCTATAGTTGAGCATGGATAAATATTTTGATAGTAGGTGTGGTCATACAATTGGGGGCATGGCTATACATCATTAGGGCTTTTCTAGCAGGTGAAAAGCGCTAGGCTACTCTCCTACAGAAAAAAACCCTGCATTGTTGTGTACACCATTGCCACAAGGGTGCAGTGCCCACTCACCGGAGTGTGACATATGTTCCAGCACTCCTGACTTTCAGGACATCTAGCACCATAGTGTAGAATATAAAGAATGCAGTGTGTACATAAAGAGTTCACAGTCTTGGCCTGCCCCTTACATTGGGCAGAACACTCACCAAAAATTGGGGGTGTCCCACTAGAATCACAACATTTCACAGACTCTCCTGCTCTCTCCTACCTGTTCTTGTCACTTTCACCACCTGTGGCTGCAGGATTTTTTTAGTTGCAGCTTGTCTGGGTCCTGGAATGTTGATGGCCCTATTTGGAAAACAAAATGGGTACATTTAGAAAATTACAACTAAAGATGGGCGGGCTTGGTTTCCTTGAAACCGAACCCACCCGCACTTTGGGGTTCCGAGTACCAAGCCGAGTTGGCTCGGTACTCTCGCGTCTATTTGGATTCCAAAACGAGGCAAAATGTCATTGTGACGTCGTCAAATCTCGGGAGTTTTTAAATCAATAAATACCGGCCTCCACGGCGATCTAGCGCCATTTGACAGAGGGACAGAGAAGGGTTTGGTCACAGTATAGAGCAGGCAAAGTGATAGAATAGAAATAGGATGGTGGATATTTTTCTGAATTTGCACTACAAAGTGTTTGGGGTCTCATATACCCCCTTATAAAAAAAAAGCTGTATTTTCTGAGTGCTGAAATCCTAATATAGCACTGTATTTTTCTGAATTTGCACTACAAAGTGTTTGGGTTCTCATATACCCCCTTCTAAAAGAGCTTAATTTCTGAGTGCTGAAATCCTAATATAGCACTGTATTTTTCTAAATTTGCACTACAAAGTGTTTGGGGTCTAATATACAACCTTATAAAAAAAAAAGCTGTATTTTCTGAGTGCTGAAATCCTAATATAGCACTGTATTTTTCTGAATTTGCACTATAAAGTGTTTGGGGTCTCAAATACACCCTTATAAAAAAAAAGCTATATTTTCTGAGTGCTGAAATCCTAATACCACTGTATTTTTCTGAATTTGCACTACAAAGTGTTTGGGGTCTCATATATCACCTTATAAAAAAGCTGTATTTTCTGAGTGCTGAAATCCTAATATAGCACTGTATTTTTCTGAATTTGCACTACAAAGTGTTTGGGGTCTTATATACCCCCTTCAAAAAGAGCTTAATTTCTGAGTGTTGAAATCCTAATATAGCACTGTATTTTTCTGAATTTGCACCACAAAGTGTTTGGGGTCTCATATTCACCCTTATAAAAGAGCTGAATTTTCTGAGTGCTGAAATCTTAATATAGCAGTCATTGCACTGTATTTTTCTGAATTTGCACAAATAACTCTAGGGTCTAATATACACCCAAAGACTAGTGCTCTATTGCTAAGAGTCATTGATGAAGAGGAAGACAAGCAGACTTGTCTGTAGAATTTGCAGGCAAATTCTATTGCATTATATAGATAACACCCAAAGAGAAGAGCTCCTTTGCTAATTGTAGTTGCTGAAATAGAAATTATAGGCCTGCCTGGCTTGGTCTAAATCTGCAGTAACATTTTATTGTACCATAGCTCATACAGAAACAGGAGGGGTGGCATTGTTCTTGTCACTCTCCAGTCTCAGTGCATATTGATTTTAAGTCAGGGAAACAAAAATGTAAAAAAAAAAGGTAAACGTTTACTGTAAAAAAACATTAAATTGCCAACATGCCATTCTACCCAAAATATTAGCAGGCATACCAGCATCAGGTAGCTCCCTTCTCTTAGCTAGATTTCAGACCCTGCTGCAATCTACACTGTCATCATAATCACCCTCATCATTGTGTACATCTTCCTCAAACAATAGTAATTCATCCCTGCTGGAATCCACCATCAAGTCTGTGTACTTTGTTGTAATTGCCGATAATGGCCTTCCTCATGGAATTTGTAGTTCATTTTATGGCAGAGCTGTCACGATTTTTGGGCAATTCTTTTAGAGCAGAACAAATATCAAAATGTTGTGCTGACTCATCTGCATGACCACTGGGTGTCTTGGGAAAGCTACGTTTTTTCCGAGAAGCAGTTGCCAGAGAAACTGAAGGAGTAGACGTCATTACAAGATGTTGATAGCTCTTGGATCCTGGCGAAGCGAAGTACTTAATCTACAATTACAATATAGTTAGCAGATTTACTTAGTTTTATTTCATCCGTAAAATTTCTCTAAATGCTTCTCAAAAAGTAATTAAGGCAATAACTTGACTCAAGCTAACCGTGTTTGCATTCTTTTCACAGGTGACTACTTCGCTGGACTAAAGTACATTCCCCTCAAATGCTGGTCTTCTTGCAGCTGCTGCATTCTCCTACATGCTGTTGCAGAATCCTGAAATTTACCCTAAATTTTTTGGGCCACAAACAGCATATCCTGCATGTCATTGTCATTTTTTAAAAGTTCTGTAACACAAAGTTGATTGTGTGAGCAAAACAGGAAATGTAATGTATTGTTATCGTTATCAGAAATCACATAACATCAGGAGAGTCCAAGCAGGATTAGCCATGTTGCAATGACATCCCTTACTTTTGGTAACAGATTGTCAGCTGTATGCCTCTTACTGAAGCCGCTGATACACAGAGTAGCCTACTTCTGAAAAATGTGACGTACTTGGGTACATGCTGCTGCTGTTCCTGCTGGGGAAGGCAAATCACCAACCCAGTGGGCTGTCACAGTCATATAATCTTTAGTTTGCCCAGTTCCGCTTGTCCCCATATCTGTGGTTAAGTGTACAGTGGGTAGAAATGCATTTTGTAGCCCAATAATTACATTTTTATGAACCTACTGGTAGAGGTGAGGAATAGCTTTTCTAGTAAAATGGTGTCGTGATGGAATTTGGTAATAGGGACAGAAGACCTCAAGTAACTGTCTAAAACCAGCTGCATTAATAGTGGACATTGGACACAGATCTAATACTAGCATAGTCCCCATGGCGTCTGTGATCCGCTTTGCGACTGGGTGACAGCTTTCTTACTTTCTTCCTCTAGCAAAGGATTGTTTAACAGTCAATTGTTGTAAACTACTAGCAGTCTTCATCTGGGTTGAAGATCCACCCCCAGCAGCAGCAGCAGCAGCAGCGGGGCTAACGCTCAATAATTCTTCAGAGGAATCATGGCTAGTGGAGGAGTTATCTAGAATTAGGAACTTGGATGCAGGACTAACTCCCATCACGTCTGGGGATATTGATGATGTAGGTGTTGGGGGTGTAGATTGCAGGTGCTGGGATCTAGATGAGAGATGGGAGGTAGATGATGCTGGACTGCTTGTTGTTATTTTTTTAATATAAGTTTCCGATTTTCCCAACAGCGTTCCATGAACTCGCTTCCATGAACTGCCGTAAAATGAATGAGGATCCTAGATGGTTAAGGTCCCTACCTCTACTGAGTGTGGCTTTAATAACGCTACAAATGGGTAGACAACTGTTGTCAGGATTTGTGTAAAAATAATTCCACACATAAGAGGTGGATTTTTGGTCTTATGCCCAGGCATGACAATATCCTTTCTCTTATCACTGGCAAGAACTGCTGCAATCTTTGTTTGAAAGTGTATGAAAATAATATTGTGACCTCTGAGGTGGTCAAAATTGAATGAAAATTAATGGAAATTAGTGTTAGTGAGGTTAATAATAATGTAGGTACAAAATAATACCTAAATTATGTCATTTTAGCCCAAAAAATTAAATTTTGAAAAAAATAGCAAAACAAAACCAAAACATGCAAGGGCGGTTTTGGCAAAACCAAAACCAAAACCTGAAGGTAGTCCAGATCCAAAACCAAAACCAAAACACTGGTGTCAGTGAGCATCTCTAATTACAGCCAACCCCAGCATTAAATCAATAGCACCCACGATTAATAATTAGGCCTTCCTCCAGCCCCAACATTAAAATGATAGTATTTCCATTTAATAAATAAACCTATTTCCCTCACTACAGCACCATCAATTAATTAATAGTATTTACATTTCATAAATATACCTATTTCCCGCAACCATCACTGCCATTAAATATTTCATAGTCACATTTAATAAAGTGATCTTTCCTCCCCAACTCACCCCCACATTCAATAGCCCCCAAACCACCCCATCTTAAATTAATAGTTCCCACTATTACATTGCCCCACCATCACCCCACAAACAAAATAGCACCCATTAATCAGCCACCACCTACCTCACACAGACTACATTGCCACAAGCCCCCTGTGCCATAACACACACACACACACACAATTACCACAAGCCCCCTTTGCCATAACACACACACAATTACCACAAGCCCCCTGTGCCATCACACACACATTACTGTGGGCCTTCATCATCACCACGCTGTGCCTCCTTATGATCACACTGTGCCCTCCATGCTGCTTTTCTCCCCTTCACCTGGCCCCCCTTCATCACTCTGTGCCATCACTATGTGCCTGTCTCTCCCTTTCTTCTTCATCACACTGTGCATTTATGCTTCCCCCCTCTTCTTCATCACACTGTGCCTTTATGCTTTCCTCCCCCCTTCTTCATCACACTGTGCCTTTATACTCCCCCCCCTCTACTTCATCACACTGTGCCCTTATGCTTCCCATCCCTTCTTTATCACACTGTGCCTTTATGCTCCCCCCCTCTACTTCATCACACTGTGCCCTTATGCTTCCCATCCCTTCTTCATCACACTGTGCCTTTATGCTCCCCCCCTTGTTCATCACACTATGCCTCCCCCCCTTCTTCATCACACTGTGCCTTTATGCTTTCCACCCTTACCTCAGTTTCTTTTAATTACCTCTGGATTGGCTTCTTTCATCTCTTTTCTTTTCTTCTGTCTTCTTGCTGGGTCCTCTCTGCGCCGCTCCTCATTGAATGTCGGGTGTGACGTGATGACGTCACACTCGACATTCAGTGGAAACTGAGCAGAGAGGAAGGAAGAGGGACCCTGTTGCCACGATCACATGAGTATTTTTTTTTTTTTTTTTTTTTTAAAGCTACCCTGCTCTCCCCACCAACGAATGGGAAGGAGCCAGTCCTGGCAGAAAAAAAAAATAAAAAAAAATTGGGTTATAAAAATAAAATAAAATAAATAAATTCCGGCAGTGAGAGCCCGGGCAGGATCCCCTGGCATGTCTGGGCCCAGGTAAATAGTACCGCTCACCCCCCCCCCTCTCGGCGACACTGCACATGATCGCAGGTGTGGAGCAAGTCACAGTGACAGCCAGGCTGACGGCAACAGCGGGGACGCCGGGGACTGGAGGATAGCTGGCCCCCTTGTAAGTCTCTGCCGTGGGGCCCCCTGATGAGCCTGGGCCCAATACAACAGTGCCCCATTTACCCCCCTGATGGCGGCCCTGAGTGTGATGTAAGGAAGTGGGGAGAAGAAGTTCCGGAATGTCATACTGGCACATACTGCCCCACTTCAAGTTTTACAATTAGAATGTTAATTAAGAATACAAAACATTTTAAATGAAGCTTGTGGAAGTCGAATAATTGGATGGAGTCGTTTCAATTAATAACCATCAATTTCAATTTTACTTTATGTGAAAATATGCGAATAGCACGCTACGGCATGGAATGGCATATTTAGCAATAACACTTGCGAACACTTCTGCATACACATACACTCACACATTCACTTGTAAATAGTTCACCTTAATAAAGTTCCAACACACAGTAATTTATAATTGAATGTAATAGATTTAATAGTTTAATATAATAATGTTAAAATTACTTTGTTGATATCTAAGGTTTGGAATTTAGGAAACATATTATGTTTAGTGTCATTCTAATCCCCATTTTCCCATCAGACATCCGCTACTATCGGCTAAGCGATCGCATGTTGCGTATGCAAGTTATGGATGATAGAGGAATAATGAGCAGAATGATATTGAGTGTGTAATCAGGGCCGGTGCTAGGATCCTCGGCGCCCTAGGCACAATTTCAAAATCCCCCCCCCCAGCACACTGCCCCGCCCCCTGGGTCTTATGGTGACTCCATAAAGATGCTCCTCGCTGCTGGGTCCCTGAGGAGAGGGGAAGTGGAAGAGAGGAGTCGGAGGGACGGTCCGCCCCATCAGCTGTTGGAGGGGAGGGCGGCAGTCGTAATCCATGGCCCCTCGCCCCTCCCTCTCCCTGTGGATCTATCTGAAGCTGTGCGGCAACCGTGGAAGGTATGCTCAGCGGTCGCCGCACAGTATTAAAGTACAACAGTAATTAAGTACCATACTTCTGTGGCGCCCACCAGAGCCCTGTGTGTAATGTAAATAGACCAGTTTAAACAATATTTTCGGCGGGAAGACACGTATACAGCTGTTGGAAAGTTGACCCCCACCCTTGGAGGGCATTGTTTGAACCGACCTATGACCTGCATTATACTGGACTGTCCTGAATCCTGAACCTATGGAAACATGCCAAGATATCACTACTGTTTTTTTATGTATCACAAACTGTATATAAGCCAGGCTCTGGGTCCACTATACAGTCTACTTGACCACAGACTTAACAGGATTAAATGACTGTATGCTGGATCCAGGGTGCTTGCACATGTATCGGCTGTACTTATACTATTGAATTGTTATATATTGCATCTTGCTATTAAATCACTTTGTGCATTGGAACCACACCAAATTGCAGTAGACAATTTTCATTGATAGCGACTAGAGGAACATAAGCTACATCTTGTATGCAGTTTTTCTTGAAAATATAAGCATATGTTTATTAAATATAAATTGGTCCTGTGGATTTAAGGAAAAATAAGAACTATATTTCTTAGGTTAAATCAGAACTACCTTTGCAAGACGTTGGTTGATGGCAATGGTCAAAAATAATGTTATTAAATGGGTCTCAAATGGGTCTCAACACATTTTCCAAACTATTACGACCCATGCCACCAAAATAGTTACCATTTTACAAGGTGTCAGGAATTATTGTTTTCAGTGCAGACGTACCAGTGGCCAAGGAAAACACAGAAGGGCCAACTATAGCTAGGTACACAATACAGCAAAAATAGACGATGAGTGATTTTCCAACGACATGAAAAAAAACCTCACGATCAGCCTGCCGATTTATGTGTACACCCTGCACACGATTACCTCCAGATGTCTGCTCTTCCTCTGTCATAACAATCATCTGAATGGTGACAGCAATTCCTGTCTTGAATGACAGGTTGTAAAACAGGCTGCGCACAGGAGGAAGAACAGGAGGAGAGGTACGGGGGAGGGAAGATCCTGCATTCACATTATCCGGGCAGGGTAACTACTCGTTTTAACTTTAATGCACCTTTCATGTTAGCAACTCTTCTTCAAAGCTGACAGGCAATATTTCAGTGAGAAGTTTCCCTACTGCACATGTCTCTCCCCACTCCCTCTTCCCTCTCTGACGGGCTGAACCATTGCGCTGCAGTCAAGCTTAGACCCCCCGTCTGAAAACTGGTGCTACCCACACAGTACGAGACAACCACACAGGCCAGCATTAACCCTACCTGCACCTCACAAAGCATGGACAGTCTCCGGACGCTGGACACCAGCTGTCAAACTTAAGCTAAATAGCTAGGTTATCGTTCTATTTCTGCAGAGTGCATACACACTGCAGAATTGGTCAGACATTGTTTATTACCGAAAGACATTTTATAAACTACGGCCAATCATCTCAAACGATGATCTGTGCTTTGGAACGATGATCGTTCATCATTCCAGGGTACACACTACTGTGATATTGGGCCAATCGGTCGTTTAGCCCAATAATTGGCCCAATAATTGGCTGAAAACAGTGTAGTGTGTACCCAGCCTATGATAATGTGAATTATATTGATTGAATAGATACTGAGGAGAAGTGGTGTAGGTTACCAGAGGAAAAAGCGAGGAGCAGAATCAATGGATGAGGGGAGACGGACAAGGTAATTTTAATACAGTTGTAATCATTGCTAGGACTGTTCAATTTTTCTTGTAAAATTATTCCAGTGGGCAGAATTTTTTTGTAAAAAATGTAAAAATTATATGGCCGGATCTAAAAGGCCACATCATTATATAAGATTATGCAGATATGAAAGAGGACATAAAGAGATGAAATCATTTTGCTAAACTGTTAAATAGGACAAGGATTTGGCTGATTCCACCAGAATTTAGTAAGGAATTATAGCTGTTTACTGATGCAACCGGGTCAAAGGGTTTTGTTGCTTATTTGCATGGTGAATGGTGTGCAGCCCATGGCTTCAAAGCTGCGTAAATTAATGGTTCACAAAGAATTTGCTAATATTAAGTTGTTCCCAATATTAGCATTGCTCCATTGCTAATTGTCATTGCTGAAATACAAATACAAGGCCTGGCAGGCTTTTCTTCTGAATTTGCAGTCAGAGTATAAGGTGTTATCAAAATGGATTCACAGCAGTACACAGAAGAGCAGGAGCACCAAGCAGCTGCTGCCACCAGTCATGATCATAGTAATCCCTGTATGTCATTTGGTAAAGCCTATGTAAAAGTACATAGTGTTTTTAAGTCAGGGAAGCAAAAATGTAAAAAAACACCTTTTACCTTGGTCAAGAAAAAAAGAGCTGTAATCCAGGCAAAGTTATCGTCAGAAAAAAATAAAATTGCTAACATGCCATTCTACACATGCAGTGGCAAAGAAAGAATGAGGCCTTTGCCTTTCTCTATAAGTGCGAGTTTTGCAACTGTTACTGAGGCATCTTCTTTTAAGGTCAGTTGTGAGCAAGCAAGACCTTGTCATTTGGACTCCAATAGTGATGCCCAAATACTTTTACGTTTAAAAGCCGAGAAAATAGGCAGTCAGGCGCCATCTCTGCACTCACACTTGGTGCAGGAGACAGACGCCTGCACCTTCTCAGCAGCCGCATCCTGTTGCCTAGCAGCGGGACACTATCTCCACTCACCTCTGGCAGTCAACATGTGTGACCGCCAAAATCTCACTAACTCAATCAGGATGCACCTTATGGTATATAAAGCACCCTCTGACACATGTCTAGTGGCAGAGTTTTGGTTCACTCCTGCTGCAGCGCTTCCTGAACTTCTGATCCTGTGTTCTTCAGTTCTGACTTGGCTTCCTGTTGCTATTCTCCTGTGTTTCGATTTGGTACCTCGCTGCTCGGCGGTTTGACTATTTGGCTTGACCTGACTTCTCTCTGGATCCTCCCTGTGTACTGCGTCGCTTGGTTGGTTCTGACCTGGATTTCCTGACTGCGCCTGTTTACTACTGTCACTACACCGGTGACTGTCTTGGAGAACCGCGACCTGCGTACCCTCTGCAGCTAAGCCCAAACTCCCTTGTGGGGGTCCCTAGTGAATACCGGGGGTATGTTAGACTCCGTGCCTCCCTGTTCAGTTGCGCCCATACCAGTAAACGGCCATCTCTACAATTCCGTGACAAAGGCATTAGAGGAAAATGTATGTTCAGATTCAGAAATGACACAAATCCCTGCGGAGAGTCCATCCACGAGTGCTATGTGTAATCGTGACCATTCTGATTGTGTACCCATAAAGAAGGCCCCTTTCAGCATTTCTACAGATGTGTGCCTGAACAGCCCAAGTGTAGCCGGTGATACACCAATTGAGGATGCCACTTTGGAATTGCAACTGGATAAGGGGGATATTTGTTTAGCCGACAAGGGCGCTAATGAGAATGAGGCTGAGGATGATGACAACAACATCTTGTTACAGTAGAGTTAATTAACAGCACTGTTACCTTAGGTGGCTTAAGGCCATTGTTACCTTTTTTTGTGGAGGCCCAAACAAACCAAGCACTTCAGCCTCAAGGAGTGGCACTTTTGTGGCTGAAGTGCTTTGTTTGTTAAAGTGTGTGTGTCCTTTTTAAGATCCAACAAGGACAATTCCATCTTGCACAGCTTTTCTTTTCTGCCACTGCTGTGTGTCAATGTGTCCTAGATGTGCTAGGAACTGCCATGTGTTTGTGTCGTTGCTCTGTCGCTTAGCATCCAGCCAGGTCGCTGCAGTATTTGTCCGAAAGTGTATGAAAATAATATTGTGACCTGTGAGGTGGTCAGAATTTATTGCAAATGACTTGAAATTAGTGTTATTGAGGTTAATAATAATGTAGGATCAAAAAAAGAGCAAAATTATGTTATTTTAGCATATTTTAGCAATTTTTCTAAAAAAATACAGATCCCAAACCAAAACCAAAACACACAAGGGCGGTTTTGCCAAAACCAAAACCAAAACACGAAGCTAATCCAGATCCAAAACCAAAACCACTTCACGGGGGTCAGTGAGCATCTCTAGTTAAAATGTCCTTCTCATGTCTGACAGTTTATCATATTGGCATAGAGGGATTGGTAGAGGAATCTATGCAGTAGTTTTATGAGTTGTATTAGAAAGGGTAAGGTTGGTTAAACTATTTTTGCGCTTCCTGGGAGGGCTGATCAAGAGTACTAACTGCCTGCCTCCATCAATTGTTGGGACATGAAGTGATTTACCTTTTTTTTTTTCTTCCTAGAAGGGTCTAGCTTGGTAAATTGGTCCAAGGAGGTTTTTTATAGTTTTTAACCTCATGGTTCACCTCTACCCCTTCTCACTTAACAGTGATAGGCTTTGTTTAGGTGACAATTATGGAAACGTGTAGGCAAATTCATCAAGGGACGTAAACGCAGATTTTATGCGTATCATCAGCAAAATCACTCTGCGCATGCTCAGAACCGGACAATACACCACAGAATGCAGCCACATTCACTTTACCTACAAATGCAAAAGACAATTACTACAGCCTACAATTTTGAGGAGGGAACACGGCGGGGAAGTGGCGTTTGGCCATAGTCAATGTGCCAAACTCAAGCGTATACAGCAGCGTCCGATCCAAGCTCTGGGCATCTCAACAGTGCTTCTTTTTTAGCCGTATCTCTTGCTCCAGCTACAGGGCTAGTCTAAGTGCCGCTTACTAAAGATGACGGCTGTGTATGTATTCTATAACAGGTGTATGCAATCAGTAGCAACTCTAAACAATTATTTTATGTACTTTGGATATTAATGACATCATAATAAATGTATTTCATAAAAAAAATATAAAACAATACTATTTTTTAATGTTTTGTCATTAATGCCTATATTATTAACAGGTGACATTAATTCAGTAGTTTTTTTTCCATGGGCCTTCATTTGAGAATGTATATTACACATAGGCATTAGATGTATCCTGCAGTGTCCTGTGTAGTAGAGCAGAGCAGACCCACACCCGTATTCATCAGCGAACATATTTATTCCTTGTTGAATTCGGGCATCAGCAGACCCGACTTACGTGTATTCTTAAACAAATCCATATTGTGCTTAGTATGCGTCCCTTGATGAATCAGGTCTTTGGGGTTTTGTTTTACAGGTGTGTATGGGAAGTCTTCCCTAAAGTTTGGTAAGTGGGACATTCCTTCATCCATTGGGCAGCTAGTAGCTGAAGTGCAGACGACACAATCAACTACCCAGGGGCAAAAGGAATTAGATGGTTGGGCAGAGGAAAACGAACGGAGACAGTTTAATAAATGCTTTGGAAGATGCAGGAAGAAGGTTTGGGTACCTGAAGTATTAGTCATTCATTTGGGTGGAAATGATTTGGGGAACAGAAAATCATTTGATCTGATTTTGAGAGTAAAATTGCATCGCACATGTGAAGGGTTAATGACTCTACACCCGAATAGTTTGGTTTGAGATAATACCCAGGATCAAGTGGCATGACCAAATGGGTGGCCCCGCTATAGATGAGGCAAGTAGAAATGTTAATCCTGCAGTGGAACAATGTATGAAAGGGGTATTTGGCTGTGTAGTTAGACATGTCAGGATTCGATTTAACAATAATTGAGGAGATATTTGGGGCATTGGCAAGGTTATGAGGGTCACAGTGAGGTGTTAGTGGTGGCAGGCTGCGGTTCCAGGTGGAGGAAACTAGCATTTGCAGAAAAGCACTGCAGTCAGTGGCATTGGGGGCCGCAAGTTGCGGCCATTAGGTTACCCCTCTTTGAATGTGTAGCCGAAATACTCAATATCACCTTATGGGTGGTCTTTTAAGGAGCCAGTGTAAAGGAGGATGGGATTCCTAGCATCTGGAGGTGCCAGGGGGCATTAAGGGCCCCCTCTTAATGGTTGTGATAATTACAGATATGGCTGGAGCTGATAGATGCAGTGCTGTTTTCTTTGCCACCTTTCAAAAGATTGATTTTAAAATAAATCTGTGACCTCTTTTTTGCCAAATAAATCTCATGTTTTTATTTCAAGGAAAAGGGGGTTTGGTTAGTAAGAAAGCGAGCGAGGCAACAGCCGTTAGGCAGTTTTGAATTCTCTGGGCCTAACCGTGACAAACAAATAGATAATGTACTTTGTTTTCTAGAGAACATATTGGTCATTGTTTCATCCATGAAACAGCATTTAAAACTTGTATACCAAGTGTTGAAAGGAACCCTGCATTCTGCTCTACTGTAACTAGTTAGGAGAAGGATTGTCATACCCAATAACTACTGCTGTGTCTCATACAGAGGCAGAGCCATAAAAATAATGGTGGGACAATCCTCTCTCACATCATCACTGGGACCCTGGGCACCATAACACAGGGGCTACATTTCCTTTTTTCTCTTTCATCTCAACTCCACTCCCTTTCTTCTACACCCCTGCTTTTCACTTCAGAGACCAAAGTGAGCTGGTGAGGGAAGGGCTTGTATCAGAATAGATCCACCATTAAACCTGGAGAGCAGTCAAATGTTTTTTTGTGCATGTGTGTGCGTGTGTGTGGGGGGGTATTAAGGTTAAGTGGGTGCTGATGGGGTATTCATGTTATGTGGGGGCTATCAATGTAATGTTGCACTATTACTGTAATGTGGAGTCTCTATTCAATGTTTGGGTTAATAAATTATTGTCCCATGGAGGACATTTGAATGCTATTAACTTGATATTCGGACTGGTATAGGGGAAAAAGGTCTATTAATTAAATGGGAATGATTCATTTAATGTCAGAGTTGATGGGATGGATAAGTTCTGTCTATTATATGGTAATAATATTAATTTATTGTCAGGACTGGTGGCGGGAAATAGGTCGATTTATTAAATTAATGCTTTTACTTTTGGGGATGTTCGGGGAAGGGAGGCCTAATTATTAAATGCGAGTGCTACTGATGTAACATCAGCACTGGTTGGAGAAGAAATAGACATATGTATTAAATGTAAATGCAATTTAATATAATGGTGGTTGAAGGGGGAAGGAGTATGAATGATTAAATGTGGTTGCTATTGATTTAATGTTGCGATGGTTGGGAGATGCCTAGAGTATATACTCATTGCTCAGCTTTCCAAGAGGTGAATTGTACATATCGCTTTCCAAACAGGGATCCAACTTTCCAGGATCTGACCAAACAGCAACAGAGCTTAAGACATCAGCAGCAACACCAGGTATTCAAAGCTATAAGAACAGGTAGGAGAGAGCAGAACAGTCTGCCAAATGTTCTGATGGGTAAGTCCCAATTTTGCTGGACTATCCTGCAGTGTCAAGAGTTTGTCATGACTGGCCTGCTCAGCTCAGAAAGGGAGAGCCACATGCACATAACAGTGGTGCTTGTTGCATTTCTGGTGTATTTGAAAGGGAATGGTATGGTTTCAGGTGGCCTAGCAGAGAGAAAACCACACATCCATTCATGCTGTCGCAGAGATCAATAAGAAGCTAAAATGTGGTAAATGGATGAGGTCCAGGAGGAAGAGGGTTGGAGTGTGAACTAGTGCATGTAAAGTGCTAGTCAGGCCCCACAGTAGGTGGCATCAACAATCACGCTCCCCAAGATGGGGATAATGCCAGTGTTCTCTCCTGACCAAGGCACTAAAATGCCTAGTAACAACTCTGAGCAATGAGCTATTGTCCTGGTGCCAGAAGTCTGCTAATCTGGTCTTACTATTTATTACCAGCCCATGGGATGCACTAGTGGGGGAACTACAGCCCAGAGGTGACGGGGGCTCTCCGATGACATGCCTCCCTCTGGAGGCTTCTGCTCTGCTTTTCCGGGCATGTGTAGGTACCAGAGCATTGAAGCCTCACACCAGGGTGGAAAAAGAAAATAAATACATTAAAGAAGAAATGGTTGGGGGGTAGATATGTGGATGGTTTTAGGGTGTTTGTTTATATTATAATTTCAGGTTGGGGCATTAAGTCAGAGGAAATTCTGATGTATAGAACATTTAGCTATGCCACTGAATGGTTTGAAAACTGTATCACCCTTGCAGTACCTCACTTTCCCTAGTCACGAAGGCACAATTATACCAGCACTGCATTGGCACCCATTTACACCAAGAATGATGGAAGCATTGTAACAGGTGCTAACAAACTGCACTTTCGTTGCACTCTCCTGCTCCAGGAGAAGCAGCCAGAGTGTTAAGAAAAGCTCACGTTTCTGTATACAGAGTGTTCGGCTCTATCCCTAAAAGCACCATAGAGGGTAAATGGGATACTAAAAAAGCAGTCCTGGTCCATGCAGTACACTGGACATTTAAAGCTCCATTATGTTCAGGGCAGTTGTTGGACTGTATTATATGTTGTTCAATGGGGTTATATAGAAGATCTGTAAAACACATTTTAAAATTGGGGATTAAATATTTAATTGTCATATGCTGGCCAGTATTTTAAATTCAATACCAACTAGAATGAGGATAATGGGGTCAGGTGCACTTCCTAGTACAGTGGAGGAATCGCGGTTTGAAAGAGTGGTCCTGGGTCCCGCGAAGACAACTTCATGCTACAAAACTTTTAAGAGAATTCTTCAAAAAATTTCCTAAGAAACCTGTGTGTCGGGGTTCCTTAACCCCTCCTCAAGGGGGCGGGTACTGTCACGAGCCGCGGCGGTACTCACAGCCGCCGCGGCTCGCTTCCTGTGCCCGCTGGCGTCCCGGTTGTCAAGGTGGTCATTTCCGCCTGGGACCCGACCGTTGCCAAGGCAACAGTCGGACGCTAGATTCCCCCAGCGCCGCGTCCTGGCAAGTTAGGGTAGCCAGGCGCGTGCTCGCAGCGCTCCACCTGTGGGCTAATTTATGTATTCATTTAGTGTGTAATTCAGAGCTAGGCTCTGATTGGCTGACTATAGTATTTAGGGCAGTGAGGTCTGAAGCCTCACTGCCGGTTATAGCGTCCTGTCCCAGTACTGCTGCTTGCTATTCGTTCCTGTATTTGGTGTTAACCTAAGATTGCTTACCCGTGTATGACCTTTGCCTGTTTCTGGACCTTGAACCTCTGCTTCTGACCCTGACCTATTGCTGGAACCTGGATTTTGAACCTCTGCTTGTGACCCCGATCTTACGCCTGTCTCTGGACTCAGAACCTGTGCCTGTGAGCCCTGACCTTGGTTTGTTCCTTGGATACATTGTCTGCTGTCGGCTGACCCTTGCCTGGACCCCACGCTGCTGTCTGCCATAGCACTCTCTTCCTGGGTTCTCCTTGGCCGGTACACATCTCACGACCCTCTGTTTGTCTGCAGCCAAGTCTGTCCCCACCACTAGGGGCAACAGTGAACACCAGACTTCAGAGCAGACTCCGTGTTTTGCTGTACTGGCTGGAGGGGTTCCTAACAGGAGCAAGTTTGTATTTTGAATCATCAGTGACTATTATTACTGTTTGCATAGCCCCTGCTACTGTTTTGTATAACCAAACCACTGTTATGGTGTCCAAAGTGCACGTTTCCCTACATATCTTAGGTTGGGGGAATGTGCGATTTAATCTTCGCACTAAAAGCAAGTTTGGTTACAAACTGTCCTGCCCACATGTTTGACTGACTGATATTTAAAAGTAAATTCGACATAAACCTTGCTAATTATACATTTTACCTTTAATCTGCTAGATACATTTTAATTGGAGATCTGAGAGATGAATGCTTATAAAATAAGATGACTGAACTTCTGTGTTTTGTTCACTGTGTATTTAAGCTGCCACATTTGCAAATTAAGCCACTTAGGTCTTTGAAACACGGTTCTGCACATTCATAGATCCACAGGACCATGACAGATGCAACGGATTTTAATGACACAACAAATCAATGCTGATTATGAGTGTAGCAGATACTGCAAAAGTACAAATTGCCCTGAAGTGCTGTAAACTGAGCAAGTCACCAACTTCTGTGTCGTTTTGTGTTAGCTTCTGGCTAAAAGTTTCGCAATGACCCAGAAAATCACCTTCCATCCAAGGGTGAGATTCCTCTGGACAGAAAGCCACAAAATGAAGAACTGCTGATGATCGAGGGCAGCTGTACTGTGAGATAACAGTTCTGTGAATGCAAAGCCATAAACACTCTTGGCAGCGGAGGAAGGAAGCAGTTTTCACCAGAATAGTCTGTAATTTGGGACTGTGTAACCCCATTAACCATATGGCATAGAGTGTGCCAGAGCTCAAGCATACGTTGTGCAGGTAATGAGAGGAACAGGGCTCGGAGCATATGCTGAACATGAGGACTGAGTAACATAACTTTGACCGAGCTAATCAAACCAGGATTCACAGCTCAGGCCTGATCACCCACTCATTAGAATCTCTGTTACTTTTACTGAAACAGCCTTCTTGGTACTCCATGTAACAATGTCATCATCTTACCTGCTAACACATGATCTTATCCAGGACTCACTGGTCTAGCTCCTGTTTTTCCCTATTGAATTCTGAAGAGAATAAAATAGTTGATGTTAAAGGTTGTTATTATAAACTAAGTTTCTTATTTTAGCCGAGGTTAATTAAAAGGGCAAAAATTGTGACCCCGTTAGCAGGCATGAAAGAACGTTTTTCTATACTTTCATTTCTCTCTTGTATGGATCGTCACTATCATATCCAGTATGCATTATTGAAGTTGTAGAAACAGTGTTTATGGCTTTGTATGGTGCTGTATGTTAAATGTATTTGACTATGTATGTATGTATGTTACAATTCACAAAGTGACTATCTACGTCCCCAAAACTCAAGGGTCCCTCTGGTTATTGGCTTACTCTGGTTATTGGCTTATTAGAAAATAGTCTATGCCAAATGTTCTTTGGGGGATTACTTCAGTTTTTATTTAATAAGGAATTTTTGGCAAATCCCACTCTTTACGTCATGTCCCACGTAACTAATGGAAGAGGTCCTTCAATGGAATCCCGCCATTACCTGCAGCCAGGAGCCGGACTGTACTGTTTATGTAAAGGCAGCAATTACAGCTCACAGTGTAACACACTCAAAGGAGACAATACTTTTAAGGTATATCATCATCATCATCATCAGCTATTTATATAGCACCACTAATTCTGCAGCGCTGTACAGAGAACACATCACATCAGTCTCTTAGGACATAAGATACCTGCTAAAAATAGATTTGCATGAGGATTATGGGTACCTGACATTTAATCACATTAAGAGTGCTCACTAGTGTATATATGAATGTGATGGTTATAAAGCCAGGGGTTGTATTTCAAGTGCATTTGTGTGTGTGATAAGAGTGAACCAGTCGCATGAGTATTTAATAGACTGTTGCAGCAGTGTCTGTTACAGAATGGAAGTGCTGGAGAGCATAAATGTGTGTTTAATAGAATGAATCCACTCAATACGAGCTCAGAGGCAGTGTCCCCCCTTAAGATGAGAGGGTCTGAGAATTCCTATGTTCTACTTGCACATTTCCTGTTGATCCCATTTCACGGTTTAGTCTGTGTTACAAAGCCTGTGCTTCTTTTTCTCTCCCCAAAGTGCCCTTATCGGTAATGCAACAATAGCTAATTCAATTAGCTGGTCTGAACCACAGCCAGCTCCAGCTAAATTTGGTTTACTAGCTGCTTAATGTTACATTACAGAATTGCTAATCATACTTATCTGCAGACAATTGGAAAGCATGTCATACCCTGGATAATTCAGGCAGAGTATACAGTGAAAGAATCTCCTCTCCACAGACCTCTATTTTCACTCATGCAGCCTTTCCAAAATTCTCTTTATCCAAGTAGTAATTGGTCCAATCATTGGCCAGCTCAACCTGGGTAAATCAGTTGTTCAAAACCATCACAGTTTGTATGAGGATTCCATACGTTGAGACCTGTCTCATTTCAAGAGGCAACACTGGATCACCAAAATTCATTATTTATATATATATATATATATATATATATATATATATATATATATATATATATATATATACATACACACACATATGCATACATACAAACAACACACATATATATATAGATATACATACATACATATATATATATATCTATGTGGTGTGTTGTAACCACTTGGGAAGAAGTGAGCGGACGCAGCTTGTGTAATTAGTCCACGGCCACCACAATTCTCATACAGGAGTTTTGCACTGCGAAGCGTTGGAAACTTCTGTTTCAATATGGGTGCTGAACAAATATGTGGGATGGCCGATATGACCGACGTACAGGTCAAAGTAGGCCCGGTAGGGTCTGTGTTTGTGAGTAGAGATTGTAAGGTAAGTATACAGTAAAGTCAAGTATACAGTAAAGTTATGTATGTATTGGCATACAGTAAAGATAAGTATATAATGGTATACTGTGATTAGTGGGTCAAGATGGCCGATGAATGTGTGATACCTTTTCCCATGGTTTGTAATATTTATCAAGAGGTACAGAGGTAAAGTTAGAAAAAAATATTTGTGAGAACTGAGAAATAAGCTGACTGTTTAAATCTGTGGCAATAGGAAAGGGAGCATGTAGCAGGATAGCGTGCATAGCGGAAAATAGCGTTACCAAGCGAAGAGAAGCGAGAGCAAAGCAGGAAAGTATAAAACCGAAAAAAAAATTAAAAAAACTTATAAAAATAGCAAATGTAACTGATAATCTGTATTAAGTGTAACTATCATCATCATCATTTATTTACTTATATAGCGCCACTGATTCCGCAGTGCTGTACAGAGAACTCACTCACATCAGTCCCTGCCCCATTGGAGCTTACAGTCTAAATTCCCTAACACACAGACAGACAAAGAGAGAGAGAGAGACTAGGGTCAATTTTGAAAGCGGCCAATTAACCTTCTAGTATGTTTTTGGAGTGTGGGAGGAAACCGGAGCACCCGGAGGAAACCCACGCAAACACGGGGAGAACATATAAACTCCACACAGATAAGGCCATGGTTGGGAATTGAACTCATGACCTCAGCGCTGTGAGGCAGAAGTGCTAACCACTTAGCCACCGTGCTGCTATTCAGGTTTATAGATGAGTAAATTAAATGTATATTTTCTTTTGTGTTTGTGTATGGTGTGTGTGATTGAACTTAGGTAAAAACCCTGTAATAGAAAAAAAAAAAAGACCAGTTTTTTCAAACAGTCTGAAGAAACTTTTGTTTTTATTTCATTCATAAAGTGCAGCCAGGGAAAAAGAAGTGTACAAAAGAAATTTGTTGTGTCCATGCAATGGCTTAGATTCAGGAATCCTAGAAGAAAAAAAAATCAGGTTTCACATGTATGTGCTATTCAGTAGGTGAGAGATATCCGTTGTGTCCAGACAAATGGTCTTAATTGACCCTGATTGCAATGAAGCTATGGAGCCTTAGAACAATAGAAGGATTGTAGAAAACCGTTGCTATAGAATTTTATTGGTCACCAAGGAATGAAAGCAGACTGAATTTTTGTTTGTTTTGTTTTGTTTTGGTTTGTTTGCTTTCTACTGTCTTGCATTTATTTTCCTGTCGCTGGTCGATGATAAGGATTGAAAGTAAAGAAATGAAAATGTTTGTTTTTCTTTGTTATTTGATACTAACTTTGTTTTGTTCTTCTCTGTTGTAGATAAGGACAGCCAAAGAAATATATATTTAGTAATTAAGGGGATTGCAGGAGAAGTACAAAGTTTTCCCTTGAAAGACAAGTTAATAATGGGTCATTGTAACTCTCTTTCTTCTAACTGCAGTGGCCTATAATAACTTGTTTGGCTGAGAATTATTATTTAAAATGAAGTGTGTATATACTCTGCTTCTAATGTTGTTTCATGTATTCCAGGAGCACACATGGGAGATACAGAGTATGCGTCACAAAGGGTTAATTTTGCAATTCTCTATTATAGTCAAAGTCCATTGCAAGGTTTTATAGTTATTGTGATCATAGATACCAAGTTCCATACAGGCTAACAATGGACGACACTGGATTGGATGGGTGATGTAACTCCCTGTTAAACTTAATGAGAATGGGGGAGGGGTTATAGATCAGTTAATAACCAAGGGGATTAGTAAAATAGTAGAGCCATTTCCACTAAAAGTTTTGTTTTATGTTTATAGAAGCTGCTGATTTTAAGCAGGAGTTTTAGTGTGGAAATATGATTTGTTTTATAGATTGCATGTGTTATCTGCCCTGCTAAGTTCTGCCTAAACTACATATGTCTCCTGAACAAAGTGTGCCTACAGATGTACAAAGGGTGGAAGGAGACAGAAGACTCGCTGAAGGTGAATTAGCTGGACATACAGATATGCATCCCTGTGTAGAACATTTGAGCAAGATCTGACATAAGTGAATCCCTTTAGAAAATGTAAAATTTTCATGTTTTATATTTTCATAGTCAGACAGACATGTACTGGATATTGTTATAATTGACGAAGGTGCTGTAAAAAAATTGACCCCTTTGCCCTCCTCACTTAGCCAGGTAACTGATCTCGTGGGATCGAAAATAGCATGTGAGTTGGCAGAGGGTAAATCAATTGATACACATTGGTTTTCAGTATTTTCCTAGATTAGGGGGCAACGTTGAGGTGGCTGAGGATTTTTTATGGCAATAGCAGTACATGACTAGAACACTCACATTACATGAAGGACTTATGACAGTGACACAGTTACCAGCTGTTTTTTAAGTTAAAGCTTACAGACATGACTGTACATGACTTTAATAACAGGGCGGACATAGCTGTTAAGTGGGCAGCAGGTTTTAACATGACAACTGACAAATCAATGTTTTGTTTTATGTTTTTGTTTCTTTCTTTTGCTTTTAAATTGTAAACACACATCAATTAGTTAATATATAATATTTGTGTTACCGGAGGAAAGGAAGGTGAAGGGATGTGGTCAGGAGTCCTCTGGACTCTGGAGAGATGGACCAGGTAGGCCTGTGGCTCCCATAGTGTATCTTCTAGGCCTAGCTGAAGCAGCACATGGGTCTTACTCAGCTGGGTAAAGAAGGTATGTGCAAGCTGGTAAGAACATACTGGTATGCATAAGTAGTCTCTTCTCAAGCTAGTTGGAAGTCAATGTCCTGCCTTACTTGATTGAGAGAAAATGTCAGGAAAATAATATCATCATCATCATTTATTTATATAGCGCCACTAATTCCGCAGCGCTGTACAGAGAACTCACTCACATCAGTCCCTGCCCCATTGGAGCTTACAGTCTAAATTCCCTAACATACACACACAGACAGAGAGAGAGACTAGTTCCAAAATACTACAGTGCTCTAATGCCAGAATGTTATAACAAAAATCAAATCACAACAATTGTACTTATATATATATAGCCATAGTAAACAGCTTTAAGGTCTTAATTAGATCTGTATAATGAATATCGTGAACATAAGGTCCTTGATTAACTTCTCACAATCATTTGGTTCCAAAAAAGCAGGCTAAATAGTGTTAACCATGTAAGAGTACCAACACTTTCAGCGTTTGAAGGCCCGAAGATTGCGCCTTCTGCAGCGTCACAAACAACCAACTCCCAGCCAGATGTCAGCAACCCCGCTCGTCGGCAACACACTCCAGCCCACGTGTCAACACCAAGGGAAGACCAAAATAATGGATAAATATCAACAACTTTATTGTTCCATACAAAATGTACATCTGTACTTACACTGCAGTACAGGTGAATTTGTTCTCAATTGCCTCCTCAACGCGTTTCGTTCCTCCCGTGGAACTTTATCAAAAGTGGTAAAGTTCCACGGGAGGAACGAAACGCGTTGAGGAGGCAATTGAGAACAAATTCACCTGTACTGCAGTGTAAGTACAGATGTACATTTTGTATGCTGAAAGTGTTGGTCTGGAACACCGCGCTACACACCAGGCAGAACATCAGAATCCCGGGAGGGAAATTTTGACCAACAGATATTTCAACCATGTGTAAAAACCCGTAATCTGGAGGAATATATACATTTGGATAACAGCGTCATCCACAGGATCAACTTGTTACGGTACTCTTACGTGGTTAACACTATTTAGCCTGCTTTTTTTGTAACCAAATGATCGTGAGAAGTTAATCAAGGACCTTATGTTCACGATATTCATTATACAGATCTAATTAAGACCTTAAAGCTGTTTACTATGGCTATATATATATAAGTACAATTGTTGTGATTTAATGTAGGTTAAAACATTCTGGCATTAGAGCGCTGTAGTATTTTGGAATTATATGAATTTTTGAGGCTTTTGGGGAGTTTCCCTACATGCTGCCCATGCCAGAGTGATTTCAACTAAATTGAGCGCTTATCCAAATTTATATGAGAGAGAGAGAGACTAGGGTCAAATTGTTAGCAGCCAATTAAACTACCAGTATGTTTTTGGAGTGTGGGAGGAAACCGGAGCACCCGGAGGAAACCCACGCAAACACAGGGAGAACATACAAACTCCACACAGATAAGGCCATAGTTGGAAAACGAACTCATGACCCCAGTGCTGGGAGGCAGAAGTGCTAACCACTGAGCCACTGTCACCAAAAGAGCCATCCCATACCACTCCTACAGATGGACTTTCTCCAGGTAAAACAAATCAACTTCATCCAATTGCCACCTTGCAGGATTCTCAAGTAAGTACTGGTGAAATATATCTGGGTAAAGGTTTATTGAAATGGATCTAATATTGCTGTCATATTCAAGATTTTTGTTAGTAGATATGGTATCCCTAGAGTTATATAGAAAGTGATAGGGGTATACATTTACTAGTAATTAGAGATGGGCGGGTCTGGTCCCCCGAGAACCGAACCCACCCGAACTTTGGGTATCCGAGTACCGAGCGGATTAGCTCGGTACTCTCCCGCCCGTTCCGAATCCAAATCGAGGCCGAACGTCATCGTGACGTCGTCGGATCTCGGGGCTCGGTTCTCGCGATACTTCAACATTATAAATACACGCCTCCACAGCAATCCATCGCCATTTGACAGAGGGTGAGAGCAATGTGTAGTCACAGGCTGATTAGAGCAGGGACAGAGAATCCAATAATCTTCTTGCAATCGCTCTAACAAAAATCGCTAGAGAAGAGAGAAGGATTGAGGTTTATTATTTTTTGTTAATATATGGCACTCCCCAGTGCTTTTGGGGTGTCCCCCATAATTGTGCATAAATATTTCTGGCTGTCAAAAGTCATATCTGTCAGCAGTATCTACCAATTAATTTTTAGCACTACCCAGTGCTTTAGGGGTGTCCTCCCTAATTGTGCATAAATATTTCTGGCTGTCAAAAGTCATATCATCATCATCATCATCAATTTATATAGCGCCACTGATTCCGCAGCGCTGTACAGAGAACTCATTCACATCTGTCCCTGCCCCATTGGAGTTTACAGTCTAAATTCCCTAATATAGACACTCACTCACACACATACAAACAGACAGACAGAGAGGGAGACAGACAGGTAGAGACTAGGGTCAATTTTGATAGCAACCAATTAACCTACTAGTATGTTTTTGGAGTGTGGGAGGAAACCGGAGCACCCGGAGGAAACCCACGCAAACACAGGGAGAACATACAAACTCCACACAGATAAGGCCATGGTCGGGAATTGAACTCATGACCCCAGCGCTGTGAGGCAGAAGTGCTATCACTTCGCCACTGTGCTGCCCATATCTGTCAGCAGTATCTACCAACTAATTTTTAGCACTCCTCAGTGCTTTAGGGGTGTCCTCCCTAATTGTGCATAAATATTTCTGGCTGTCAAAAGTCATATCATCATCATCATCATCATCAATTTATATAGCGCCACTGAGCGCCACTGAGTGCTATCACTTCGCCACTGTGCTGCCCATATCTGTCAGCAGTATCTACCAACTAATTTTTAGCACTCCTCAGTGCTTTAGGGGTGTCCTCCCTAATTGTGCATAAATATTTCTGGCTGTCAAAAGTCATATCATCATCATCATCATCATCAATTTATATAGCGCCACTGATTCCGCAGCGCTGTACAGAGAACTCATTCACATCTGTCCCTGCCCCATTGGAGCTTACAGTCTAAATTCCCTAATATAGACACTCACTCACACACATACAAACAGACAGACAGAGAGGGAGACAGACAGGTAGAGACTAGGGTCAATTTTGATAGCAACCAATTAACCTACTAGTATGTTTTTGGAGTGTGGGAGGAAACCGGAGCACCCGGAGGAAACCCACGCAAACACAGGGAGAACATACAAACTCCACACAGATAAGGCCATGGTCGGGAATTGAACTCATGACCCCAGCGCTGTGAGGCAGAAGTGCTATCACTTCGCCACTGTGCTGCCCATATCTGTCAGCAGTATCTACCAACTAATTTTTAGCACTCCTCAGTGCTTTTGGGGTGTCCTCCCTAATTGTGCATAAATATTTCTGGCTGTCAAAAGTCATATCTGTCAGCAGTATCTACCAACTAATTTTTAGCACTCCCCAGTGGTTTGCGCTCAGAATGGATTCAAAGCAGTCCACATATGATCAGAATGAGCAACCAAGTTTTGTCACCAGTCCTGATGTTAGTGTTCCCAGTACGTCATCTGGCCAAGGCGATGTCAAACAACAGAGTGTTTCCAAATCAGTGCAAAAAACAAAAAACAAAAAAGAATTTACTGTATTGAAGCGAAAAAGAAGTGTAACTGAGCAAAAGTTAAGTGCCGATAAAAAAAAAATTGCAAACATCACATTCTACACACGCAGTGGCAAAGAGAGAATGAGGCCTTCACCTTTGGCTATTAGTGGCAGATCCCAAAAAGTTACCCAGCCTACAATTGGTGCACAACTACTGTTACGCGTCAAAGCCGAGCTGCAAGATAACAGTAAGGCATTAGAGGCAAATGTTTGCTCCGATTCACAAATGACAACAATCCCTGTGGAAAGTCCATCCAACAGTGGGATGTCTAATCGTGAGCATTCTGCTGATGTGTGCCTTAATAGCCCGAGTGTAGCCGGTTATACCCAAATTGAGGATGCCTCTTTAGAATTAGAAGAGGATGAGGGGGAGATTTGTGTAGGCGACGAGGGCGCTAATAAGGATGTTGATGACAATGAGGTTGTTTGTGTAAGTCCTGCACCAGTGGCAGCAGTTCTGGCACGTGACAAGAAAAAGGCCATTGTCCTACCTGGGCATAAAACAAAAAAAAACAACTTCTTATGTGTGGAATTATTTCTACCAAAATCCAGACAACAATTGTATAGCCATTTGTAGTGTATGTCAAGCCACAGTCAGTCGAGGGAGGAACCTTAACCATCTTGGAACCTCATCTATGTTACGCCATTTAACGAGAGTTCATGGCAAAGTGTTGGGAAAAAAATACAAGCACTCCATCATCAGCTAAGACCCTCCGCTCACCGACATCCCGACGGCTACAAAATACACCCACCACACCATCCTCATCAATATCCTCAGTAGCGCTCGGAGTTAGCCCGGCATCCCTCTTAAGGCTGGATGACTCCTGCACTATTATTGATTCCTCTGAAGATAGCGTTAGTCCCACTGCTGCTGCTGTTGCTGCTGCTGGGGGTGAATCGTCATCCCAGAGGCAGGTCAAGAAAATGAGCAGTCCTACATTTCAGCAATTAACTGTGAAACAATCATTTGCAAGGGGAAGCAAATATGACAACAGTCACCCAGTCGCCAAGCAAATCACAGACGCCATGGCTGCAATGTTAGTGTTAGATCTTCGTTCAATCTCCACAATAAACGCAACTGGTTTTTCACAGTTAATTGAGGTTTTGTGTCCGCGTTACAGAATTTCATCGCGACACCATTTCTCCCGTAAAGCAATTCCACAACTATACCAAAAAGTGTGTAAAAATGTAGAGATTGCGCTGAAAAATGCCATTCTGCCCACTGTCCACTTAACCACAGATATGTGGACAAGTGGAAGTGGCCAAACCAAAGACTATATGACTGACAGCCCACTGGGTTGGTCATTCACCTTCACCAACAGGAACAGCAGCAGCATTTACACCACTACGTAACATTTGTCACAGGCAGGCCACTCTTTGTATCACCGGCTTCACTAACAGGCATATGGCTGACAATTTGTTATGCAAACTGAGAGATGTGATTGATGCATGGCTTATACCACTCAGACTCTCCCCAGGATATGTCATTTCTGATAACGCAAACAATATAGTGCGAGCATTACAGCTGGGTGATTTCTAACATATTCCCTGTTTTGCTCACACCATCAACTTGGTGGTGCAGAGCTTCCTACAAAATAACCGTGAGGTGCAGGAGATCCTTTCGGTGGCCCGTAAAATTTAAGGCCATTTCAGGCATTCTGCCACAGCATGTAGGAGGTTACAGCAGCTCCAAAGCAGCTCCAAGAGCAGTTTAACTTGCCCTGCCACCAACTTAAGCAAGAGGTGGTAACTAGGTGGAATTCCACCCTGTACATGCTTCAGAGGATGGAGGAACAGCGCAAAGCCATCCAAGCATATTGCACAAGCCATGACATTGGGAAAGGAGGGGGATGTATTTCACTCTTGCACAGTGGGGAATCCTTTCAGTCCTGTGCAATGTGCTGAAACCATTTGAAGTTGTGACGTGTGAGGGGAGTGCTAGTTTGAGCCAAGTCATTCCTTTAATTAGACTATTGGAAAAGCAGCTTGAGAAAATGAAGGAGGATCTGAAAGCAAGCAATTCAGCAAAGTATGTTGGCCTTGTCGATCAAGTACTTAATACGCTTCACAATGATCCTCGAGTTATTAAGATCTTGAACTCGGATCAGTACGTTTTGGCCACTGTGCTTGATCCAAGGTTTAAAACCTACATTGAGTCTTTACTTGTAAATGAGCGAGATGTGAACTTTTGCAAGGAGCTATTGCTCAGCAAGTTGGCCGCTGAACTGGGCCTCTGCTTGACGACGTGTCCTCCTTCACTTTCTCAAGCTGTTGCTCGTAAAAAATTAAATTTCCAAAAAAGAAGCAGGGAAGACATAGGGGGCAGACCAGAACAATTTAACATCTGGGCTGGTTTGAAGGATTTTTCCAAAAAATGTGTCACTTTGCCCATAACTCCATCAAATACGAGTATAAACATGCAAAGGATGGTGGAGGATTACTTTCAAGAGGTAGTTGATATGGAAATGTCAGACAGTCCCTTTCCTTACTGGGAAGAAAAGCAGGCCATTTGGAAACCCATGTACAAACTTGCTTTGCAATACCTAAGCTGCCCACCCTCCAGTGTGTACTCTGAACGAGTGTTCAGCACAGCAGAGAACTTAGTCAAGTGATCGCCGTAGAAGGTTACTTCCCAAAAATGTGGAGAAAATGATGTTTATAAAAATGAACTACATATTCCACGAGGAAGGCCTTCACCATCCAAGAAATGACTGTTCTCTAATGGCGGATTCAAGCGGCAATGAATTGATAGTCTGTGATGATGACGTACACACTGATGAGGGTGAGGATGAAGCTGAAGATGATGATGATAACATCTTTTTAAAATTTTCTATGTAAGTGTAGGGTGCAATCTACCCCCAAAGAGGAAAGGGACTTGTGGTATTTCCATATCACGTACCGTCTTGAAAGGCTGCTGTTTGGGCAATTTCTCCTTAAGGGTAGGGTGTCATAGACAGAGTGACCCCAAACTGGCTTTCTCCATGTCAATTAATATTGTACAGTCTATAACGGCTGAATTTTTTTTGTATTTTCGACAAGTGGAGGGGGCCTATAGAGCCAGAAACCAAACTGGCTTTGTCCATTTAAATTAATATTGTACAGTTTATAACGGCTGAATTTTTTGGTTTTTTAAACAAGTGGAGGGGGGCCTATAGAGACAGAAAGCAAACTGCATTTTTCCATTTCTTTACATATTTAACTATAAGTGTAGGGTGTAATATACATCCAAAGACGATGGCTGTATTGCCAATATGCATAGATGGAGAGGAAGACAATCTGTTTTGTGTGTAGAATAAATGAAGGCCTACCAACGAAGAATTAAACTGTTTTTTGGATGATTTATTACCTCTACAATTAGATTACTAAAAGGCAAGCAGAACTTTTAGGCTGCAGGAATCTGGAATCTCCTCCACAAAGAAACAATATTATGTGTTATTAAATATAGGCATAGTGACTTTAAGGATTTCTTTTTTCCTTGAAGATGGATTTGTTTTTTGCAATGATGTTAATTCGGTTATGGAAGCAATTGGTCACGAGTACAAAACAGAAGATTAGCGTATATTTATCAATATTTATCAATTCTTCTAAATTTAGGTTGAAAGCTGTGCTTCTCCACAATGGAAATAAGTTTCCATCAGTAACACTAGCTCATGCTGCTGCTATGAGAGAAACATATAACAGCATGAAACTCCTGTTTGATAAAATCAAGCATAAAGAATACAAATGGAATGTCTGTGCTGATTTAAAAGGCATTGCTCTTTTGCTTGGACTACAACTTGGCTTCATAAAGTACTTTTGTTGATATCATTGTGAGTAAGACAGCAGAGACAGGAGAAGTCATTACACTCAGAAGCAGTGGCCAAAGTGAACATCATAAACCTCAAGAAAGAAGAATGTTGTCAGTACACCACTTGTTGATCCAGAAAGAGTATATGTACCTCCACTCCATATAAAGCCCGGTCTTGTGAAGAACTTTATTAAAGCAATAGATCGAAGTGGACTTGGGAATTTTTTTCTTAAGTATACAAATCCAAGGATCAGTGATGCAAAGATCAAAGAGGGGATTGTTGTAGGACCACAAATAAGATCAAGATGGAAGCTTCAATGATCAGACAACTACAAAGAAAGAGTGGACAATCTTTTGAAATCTTACAAGACCATGGGATGTAACATGTCTTTGAAAATCCATATCTTAGACTCACATCTGGATTTCTTCTCAGGAAATCTTGGAACAGACAGCGATGAACACAGTGATTGAGACATTTCAAAGTCAAGTAAAATTTCCTGGGAGCTATTGTCACGGCGGAGCTATTTGGAAGCAATTTAGTACTGCTCTTAATATTGATTTTAAATTATAAACTGCCTTCCATCCTCAATTCAGATATAATGGTCAGATAGAATGGTCATATAGAATGCATCAACCAGACATTGGGACAATATCAACAATGCTATGTTCGCAATCTGCAAAAATACTGGATTAATGTTCTTCCCTTGGCAGAGTTTTCATACAATAACACCCAACATTCATCTACTAAACAATTCTGGGTTTTACAATTTGCAGTCTTTTATTGCTAGTTTTGTTCATATCTAAGAATTTGTTACCCATGGCATCTCAGATGTTCTTAAGTGGCATCTCTATACAACCTTCCTAAACTTTCATCTTCTACCACGATCAACTATAGACAGGGTAATCCTAGTTGCTATATTACTGCATCACAACTAAAAGTTCGTAAAAACTACTCATGCAACTTCCCATTTTGATTAGGCCCTTGCCCAAGTATTATACATGTTTTACAATTCCATCAAGGTAACCTGCTTCCATATGTAGCATTGCTTATTTTAACAATAATATTATCAAAAACTTAACCACAATGTATTGTAAGTATAGCCAAACAATTTGTATAAACATATAGACAAAATACATGGTACCGATTTCTTTTGCTTCACAGATAACTTTGAGATCATATAAACAGTACATATAAATCATTATACAATACATTTAATATGATGTCATTAAACTATTAAGTCATTATCAGAAGTGACTTTACAGTTTATCACTTGTAATGTGTTATACCAATCTGTTACAAGGTTAACTTGGGATATTATTGATCTTTTCCTATGTATATAAGTTTCAGGGATTTTTTTTTTTACTATATGTGTACATGTATGTTTGTTTATGCGAGTATGGAAAAGTGAAATAAAATAGAAATAATGTATATAAGTGAAATATCAATATGCAATCTCGGTGTACATGCATCTATATGTTTATGTTAATAGAGAAAGAGTGAGTGTGCACATGAGAGAGGACAGAGTGAACAAGATGGAGGACAGACTGCATGGAGGAGGACAAAGAAAAGATAACACAAGATGCAGGACAGAGGCAAAGATGGCAGAAAAGAAAGTAAGATAGAAGACAGGAAAGCATTGCTAGATTATAGGGTTCAGCACGGTTTGGCTCAGAGGATAGAGAGAGAGTATATTGCAGGAGGAAGTATATTACATTACTATATTAAAGTTATTACATAGTATATTGTACATTATAGTGAGTTTCATGCACAATATAATATAATTATTGCAGTCTTAGTATAGATGGGTATTTCAGGGTTAAGCAGTATACAATATGTAAACAATATAGATAACAGGGAGTAGTATACTGTAGGCAAAGTTAGCTCAGCTCAATGTAGCTATTCTAGGGTTATAGATTTATTAAGCAGTATGGACCATGTAAACAGTATAGCTAACCCTATTTATTAAATTTAATTTTCATAATGATATGCAAGACTAGGACTAGGGAACTGAGAGTTGTTGACTAGTAGGTTTGAATGTACACTTTCTTGAGAATTATTGGGAAATATGCAATATTTTTCCATTTTGTTAAATGGATACTAGTCTTGTAGAATAGAATTATCAGTTATTTTGTTATTTTTTTCAAGATAAAATCATACTGACGCTAGGGTAATAAAAGGAATCCATTATATAGCACAGAATCCATTAAAGACATTTTCAACCCATATTTCCTGTAGAAACACGTCTTTGAGAGCTTGCTAGCAGGTACCACTTTGGTAACACATTAGGGATTCTGAGTAGTTTGGCTCTCTACCTTAATATCTAAAAGTAAGCATACCTACCATGAATTAGGCCCAACATGTTTGGTCTAGATCAGTCCAGTTGCCTTTAGACGTTAAATTCTAAATTCCCTTAAGGTTTATCCAGTTTTTCATCTCTCTTTCAAATCCATTTCCTGGTCACATTTTGCCTCCTCCAGATCCTGTTAAAGTGGATGAACATGAAGAGTTCCTTGTAGAAAGAATTTTAGATGCACACATATTTCAAAATACACTTAAATATTTAATAAAATGGCAGGGGTACGGTCCCGAAGACCATTGGGATCCAGAAGAGAATGTCAATGCTCCTCGATTGTTGCATCACTGCCATCATAGAAACTCTGCAAAGCACTGTCCAGAGGACTTTATTCAGAAGTCGGAACACTATTGGGAATGGTATCAGATAATTTCACCTCCTGCCACCAAAGTCCTTTTCCAAGATGGCCAGTACTCTCTATGAGGAATCCATTTTGGATCCTGTTTCTTGTTTGGGTATATAAAAAGGCAATTCCTGATTTAAACAATGCTCTAGTACTCTGCCTGCTCAGCTCCTGTTACCTGCTTCTACACCTCGTGGCGTATTGACTACAAACTTAATGACCCTGGCGTACGTCTGATTACCCACTTATGTTATGTAAATGGATGATATGCTTAAAATCCATTTTTCCTAATGTAAAATCTATAATATTAAAGCCTAGCGGCGTGTGTTAGTCTGTGTGTGGAAAAAAAAAACAAGCTGCAGCGCCACCTGCTGGGCGGAGTTATACACTGACCTACTAAATTCTTAGCATTATCTTATATATAAAAGTAAAAGCCTAGCAGCGTGTGTTAGTGTGTGTGTATGTGTGTGTGTGTGGAAAAAACTATTTTCTCAGAAAGGGCTCATCCAATTGACCTGAAATTTGGTATACTGACATTATTTGACAAAAAAATTAGAATAGTGAAGTCAGTTAACTTCCATCATCCCCCTTCCCCCCGTGGGAGGGGTAGTAAAGGCTAAATTTACGAGTTGAGGGCTCAAACTCATTTTCGTGAGGTAATTTTACCTCATGAACACACATTAAAAAGGGCGCTTGCGTTGGGAAGTAATGCTCTTCCCCTGAGGAGGCCTGGGCTAAGTCCAAATGCATGACAAGAACCTTTTTAAGACCTTAAGTAGCTTGATTTGTCTAGAATTCATGAGTATCATGCACGGGTTAACTTGTCTATTATGTTGGTGGATGATTTTTACATACAAATTAAAATCATATGGGTATTGTAAGGTCTTGAATATTTTGTGATACAAGATATTAACTGGTGAATTACAATAGCAACATGAGGAAATAACAGTGTCAAATAATGAATATCTTCAATAGTGACTGTAATGTTAAGTGCAAACAATACGCCCGGGAATAGGAAATTGATGCTCAGATAATAGAATAGTCTGGAATATAGCCAGGGATCAAGAGCCAGAAAGGTAGTTGCTCAAAGCCATGCAGTTAATCACGCGTAAGTAGTCAGAGGACGTAGGGTCAGGAAAGCTGGGCTAGAGAAACTGGTCCAATTAATGAGCATTATGCCTATGATTAACACAACCTTTTATAGGGGTGTCACGAGCCGCGGCTGTGTACTCACCAAATTCTTTATTCACTTCCCCAAGTTCATCTCCTCACAGACACCGCTGCAACTCACTTCTGCATCCTCCTGGTGTCCCGACCATCTCCATGATGACCGGGACGTTACTTCCTTCTGTTACGGACCTCTGACCACCCACTCCAGCCTGGCTAGCGCCCCTGATTTCACCTGCTGGCTGTGGCCATCTTTTGATGAGCTTTTACTGCTCTGAGCCTAAGACCTGGGGGCATCCGAGTACCTGTGAGCATATAAAGCTCTAAGGGAAAGGCGGCTGCTATAGGTGAAGATCTCTCCCCTAACTGTTCTAAAAGCTCATCTAGGTAGTCATGGGCCATAACAACTTACTCTTCTTAGTCCTCTTCTGTATAGATGTATACAGCACCAGCAGCTGTAGCGTACAAGGATGTCTCTTGAGAATCATGGATTGCATTAGGAGAGTCATTTGGAATTGGAAAATTGGATGCTGCTGGTTTCACGAACTAATGAGGAGGTTGATGATGAAGGTGTTGACAGTGAAGATTGCATGAGGTGTCTATCAATTTGGCTGCTAGCTGATGCTGGGCTGCTTGCTTTTTTACACAATTTCTATGTGTAAATCATCATCATTACTACTCAGAATCTGAATCAGACTCATATATAGCACTCATAGATACCCCTAGACTCTCCTCAGGATACTGCGAGTGCCCAAGCTGTTCTTCAGCCTCAGTGTTCTTTTCATGCACTGATGTGGCTGTTTTGGAGGTGATAGACCTACACTCAGAGAGAAGATGGTGCATCTTGGGACTTCTTTTTTGCAATGGGCATTCTAGTACATGTATTAGCAGTAACAGGACCTCTAGCAACAAAAAGTGGGTATGGTCTGAGCCTTTTCTTGCCACTTAGGGTGTTGCGTGGAATGTTAGCTATTTTCCTTTTTTTGGACAAATCACCCCATTCATCAAAAACTTCTCTATTAATCCTTACATTAAGAACTGATGTTTTGTTTTTTTTTTTTTAAGATTGACAAATAGTGTTAGGATTTTGAGCATGTATTATTACACTTTCGTCCCGTATGACCTTTTTTTTCTTCTTTTTTTACTAGTAGAGGGTGAAAAAGTACTTCTTTTGCCAGTACTAGTACTGGGCTGCTCCTGATCTATATGCAGGCGATAGGTCCGCCCATTGCTGCCTTAAAACCATCAATCTCACTCTGCCCATTGTAAGTGACAAGATGCCCACTCGCTGCGTTTTCTCCAGTCCCAATTTATAGCAGGCGGATATCACAAGTGTCAGACATACTGTCTATCTGAATTATGGTAAATCTCTATTTCCTCAATGTCACCCTTACAGTATTGGCCTTTTTAAGTCACTCTATCGTTGGCATTATTGGCTACCTAAAAGTGATTACCACCAGTTCAGATGTCACTGATATACTGCACCTCACAAAATTGCTTTCACCTTGAAACACTTTGGATTTTATAAGCAAGAAATTGATTTATCTATTTGTTTTTTCGGGGTGTGCTGCTCAGTCATACAGCACCCTGTTTTATCTCCACTCATCTGTATATACTATATATATATATATATATATATATTTATATATATATATATATATATATATATATATATATATATATATATATATATATATATACACACTGTAACAACCAGCAGGCTCTACTCTTCACTCTCTGACACCCAGTTGATAAGCACACAATTCTAGCAAACTGATCTCTAAATAAACTGCATTAAAATCACAACTATTGCTATATAAATTGACTCTTTAATGCTGTCCAATCCTCTGCAAGTGATTTTCTTAGTACAGAACTACAGCCATCCTCCTCCCCACATGCTATCACTTCTAAAATGGCAGCTGAGAACAGGAGGGAGGGCTATGTATAAAAGATATAGATACAAAGCTCACGAGAGCTGTCATTTTACCGGACATGATGTTTTGCCTCATTTTCAGATCCGAATTTGGCACAAGAAACAGAGTCATGACTCTGTACCCCAAATTTCATCTCTGTCGGATTTCTATGAATCTGAACCACTCATCTCTAATTAAATTATAACAGACCTATTAATAACAATTAAAAATAACACAAAGCAGGATGAGACAGCAAAATTAATCTACCTACATGAACAGTCTGAAGAAATTTATTACTGGCATGTGTGAACCTAGGATACCCTTACCAGTAATGTATAGCAACACAGTGGTTAACAAAACAGACAATTAACATTCCGGTGGCCGCTAATTATGTAAGATTTTAATGAATATACCCCAAGGGATTACATTCACATTACGTGTCAATCCACAAAACAAAAAAACAATCCGTAGGGAGGGGGCTGTGGAAGCACAAACTATTTAATTGGCATAAGAGTCATTTATTGAATGTTAATTAACTGGAAGTGCATTTGTCAGGAAAGTTTCAACTGCAGTAAATGGACTTACTATGTCATAATAGCAGTTTTTGGATATTACAATTAAGTGGATTTCAATAACCAGCTTACTTTTATTAAGTTAATTAGAGCAGACTCATTTAATTAGATGGATCACACCAGTGGTTCAATTTGACTGCAGATGATAGGCTTTTAGCTGTTAAACATTATCCTATTCTATTGCAGGTGATATTTCATAATATATAGACTTTCTGATATGTATTATATTTACAAGCCGTTAATTTAACAAAGGGTAAAAATCTTTAATACTGCAATGATATTTCCCTTGCACATTGCAGCCCTTAATTATTTAGCCTATTTAAGGGGTCACTATAATTGCCCTAGCTTACAGCTGAAGTGTACCAACAGGAACCAACAAATAATTGATTTGATGATTTATTTTTTTAACTGTAATTTAGCATTGGTTATGGCAAAGTGAAACGGACAGGTCTGTGCCAGGTGAAATGGGTCATGTTAGACTGGGTAAGATTGTAGCCTGACTGTAATTGGTTCATGTACAGATCGTGCACCAATAACAAATGTACAGGTTCAGGAACATAAGTTAGAACAGTTAAAGTTAAAGGATATCTAGTACATAAATCCACTTTTAGTTTGTGGAAAGTATGAGTAGGGTGCTATATAAATTGCAGTAGAAAAAGTATAACCAACCATGGCTGCATATGATTACGTTAATGATTTTTAAAAAGATTGAGGAAATAATTTTACAGGAGAGTCAGTGATATATTAACTTTGCTCATAGATGAACAGCAATGATACCATGAAACTCCTCTTATAGATCAGCAAATGATAGGTGGACTGGTGGATGTGGATACCACACCAATAGTAAATACTTAATAAGTACCAATAGCTGCACAATCTAAGATGAGAGTAGCTGTATTAATAAAACTGGTGACACACTGATAAACATACTGTTATGACACAAATGTAAATAAACACTGGTAATGATATATACACTAACAGAAACTATACCTCCCACTCCTTTGTCCTTTAAAAGGGTGCCACATAGCAGGTGATAGCTATTGTGTAGATGACAGCCACTTGCATTGTATGTGCACTGGTAGCATTGCAATATCTCCCCACAGATTAAACTCTTAGAAGCATCCAATTTAAAATGCTTCATGCAGCAGAACTTTTTTCATTTGCATATATTAAACAATATTGAGAGAGAAGGGGATACGCCAACCTCTCCATGTCCATCTACTCTTTGCTCATCTAATTAAAGCATCTGGCAGAGCAGTACTAATTATTGGATAGTCCTTTAGGTTTCTGTTGCAAGAAGAGCAGCTGGTTACATACAGTGGATATGTCAGATCTGGCCACTAAGGTTCATGAGTGGGCAGCACAGCGGCGTAGTGGTTAGCACCTCTGCCTCCCAGCACTGGGGTCATGAGTTCAATTCCCAACAATGGCCTTATCTGTGTGGAGTTTGTATGCTCTCCCTGTGTTTGTGTGGGTTTTCTCCAGGTCCTCCGGTTTCCTCCCACACTCCAAAAACATACTGGTAGGTTAATTGGCTGCTATCAAAATTGACCCTAGTCTCTCCCTGTCTATGTTTGAGTGTGTGTCTATATTAGGGAATTTAGATTGTAAGCTCCAATGGGGCAGGGACTGATGTGAATGAGTTCTCTGTACAGCGCTGCGTAATTAGTGGTGCTATATAAATAAATGATGATGATGATGAGTGCCCACGTTTTGGTCATTCACAAGTATTTGCCGACTTCCTCAAATAGGTGAGGACGTTAAGTCCCACTAATCCCTTTCTGCAATAAAAAAAATAGCAGACAAATTAGATTTAGGAAACCCTTCTGAGTCCAAGCAGTGTCCTTACGAGCTCTAGGAATGTTGCCAGACTATCAGCAGAGGTGTCATTGGTCTTCGAACTTCAGGACTAACATCCCCAAGATAGATATTTTAATTAAAGGAACTCTATGTCTGACAAGTGGGTGATAAGAGTAACAAAGGAAGATTTCCCCATGTAACCTTAGCCTCCAGGAAAAGAGGAAGAATCAGATATTTCCATAAGACCAATTCTAAATGCCAAAACCTTAAACAAATTCATAAAAAGTAAAAGAAAAAAAAGTTTTGCATGGAAGGCATTCTAGATTAACTATATCTAAATAAAAACCAAAGTACTTTCTGTATAAACATAGAATGTGAGAAGGCACAGGCACTTCCTCCGGTAACACCCATTGGATGGTCAGGATTTCATTCTTAATATTTGTCATGAAGGTGCTCCATGCCTCATATAACTAGACGGTATGTTCATTTATATTTCTACTTTACTTTTCTACTTTACTATAAATAAAACGAAATCCATCCTTCACACTTGTCAAGTTATAACATTTCTGGGATTTCTTTGAATACTAGCACGATGAATATTTCTTCCAGTGCCAAAATGGATAGCACTTCTCTATTGTGTAAGAGGCATTAGGTCTCACAAAACGAACAACACAAATGTTCTAGAACTCACATAAATATGTTTAGGCGTCCAGCAGTTATTACTACTAGGTTCGCCGCATGTAATTTATTTTTTATTTCTGTTTTTTACAATCCGACAGTAAGATGGCAGGAGATTATATGAACATTAAGGAAGGCACATGACACTTTATGGGGGAGATTTACTAAAGTGCCTTTTTTGCCGATTTGATGTGCCATTTGCAAACAGCGAGATTTACTGAAAACAAAACCGCACATCAAACCACGTCATTTCAAAGTGCCAGTTTTGAAACCGCCATCCCAATTTTTACACATGTAAAGAATACAAAACTGTGCAATGTATCGAAGTGCAGCCAGAAAAAAGGCAGACATGTTAGACCTGGTTCTGATAGGCGAGATTACGAAAATAACTTGTGGTCTGAGCTATCTAGAGTCGCAGAACATTAAAAAAAAAAAGGAAAGTTTTTATTAAGGTTACAACATTATTATCATAGAGCAATAATATTTTTATTTTATAAAAGCCGAAATATTAAATTATAAATCTATTAAGAAGCAACTAATAATGAATAAATATGTTAAATGGGTTCCCAATAATTTATTTATGAATATTAATTTATTAATTTCTAAAGTGGGCAATAATTTTAGATTAATAAGGTGAGATCTAAGAATTTCTTTATGACGGGGCACCACTTACAGCGCACACTTGTGGCACCACAAGTAGGCACTAGCACTCATAAGCAGAATCTCATGGAGTGCTCCTTTATGCCCCTGCAATGGTTGTGAGTGAGTGTTTCACATGTAAGTGGTACTCAAAGATTTTTTTTTTTACTGGTGCTGTAAACAAAAACATGTTAAAACAATATCTTGTTTATTCATGTACACATCCATTTAGCTTTTCTTTTTTTAGAAGGTGGTTCACTAGGTATGTTCTTCCCCTGCCACCGTTGGTGAGGATACTTTGTCTAGGAGGAGGAGCTGTTACTGATGTAAATGGTGTGCTGGCCTCAGTTGAAGTGGACAGGTGAAAATAAAATGATGGCCTAACTGGGACACACCAGTAACACAGTTAGAATTTAGTTCCCTCACAGTCCCAGTTCAGCATTGTAGTTACCCAGCCATTTGTAATAAATGTGAATCAATTCTTTCAAGAGTGTTTGCTATCCGATTTTGTGCATTCATTTAAATGCTCTGATATGTTAATCCACCTTGTAAAAAAGAATTAATTTCCCATGTCTGCTGATTTTGGGCACGCATGATCTGTATTCTGTGGGAATCCTCCATAGCAGCTGTTGTATATTGTAAATGGTTTGGTGGTGGTGGTGGAGGAGTGGCTTCAGGCTGAGCGTGCTCAGTTGATGCCCTTTCAGCAGCAGCAAATGGTTCTGTACCATATTGACAACATGGAGGGTAATGGTGGCTTCTTCACCATGTTACTGTTACACAGTTCAGCCAAACAAAAACCCTCTGACCAACATTGCTGTGTGACTGGATCATATAGTCCACAAAGCACTTTTTAGCTCACTAATCTGACTGGACTGAAATGTAACATGTAGCACTTAACCTCATGTATCAAACTCCTATTGTAATATAGATTACAATAAGACCGCTCGGGTAATCTGTAAATCCCTGTCTTGTTTTATTACAGTCTTTATTTTCAATGGTAAAAAACTATGGACTATTCTGGTACTATATACATAAAAGTTATTAATAAAATGAATAACCCATTATGCCACATCCAAACCTTGATAGCACTTCATACACCCACCAACATAAGCTCCCAAGTTCCAGCTGGTAATCCCTCACTAGTGATTCCAGGGAACGAGAGACATGTCGAACTATCTTCCCACACTAATGTGTATAGCTGCCCCATTGACTTAAAATGTGACCCCCTCTTTAATGCAATATACTAATAAAGTATGTAATTATTCCATTAAACCTTAAACTAGTATAAAGTGTAAAGCAATTTTCTTTATCTATTGGTTACAAACTACACATCCAAAGGAGATTGATTATACTACCTTAAATCATGCATTAGTTTTTCTTGTGCAGGACAATTTTAATAAAAGGTCAGGTCCGCTTGGGACCTCCTTGGCAAAAGATATAGAGTCAGAGATTGATTTCCCATGTGGTTAGTTTCAAACATGCAAAGTGTATTCTTCCTACAGTTTTTCAACATGTTCACCCACACCCTTTGCAGTTTTTATATGTTCCCATCTGAACTCTCAACCGTACAATGGAGCTAAAGCACAAACCCCCCAAGGAGTTAAAACACACCTGTGCTAATATGAATATAATCCTCCTCCTATCCTACCTTGGCCCCCTGTTGCTGCATTGTTTTATTGTCACCAGGTCTCCAACTAAGCCACATTGGGACAATTCCAGTGGAGGAAGGGGGGTCTGAGGAGGTGCCCCCTTACCATGATGTACTCAGTCCAGTCCATCTAAAATTGTCTTAGCCTATAACAGCCCAATACCCATGGTGGTCCCCAACTGAGTTGACTTGTCTCACCCAATGAGGTGGCAATTTCAGGGAGGGGGACCCAAGGTGACTATTTGGTAATCCAAGGCTGGGGATAAATATTACTGTCCTGTACATTTAGCCACTACTGCAACATTTCTATCAGCTCAAGATAGCTGGAGTTTTCCACCCAAAAGTGGAGACTCTAGGGCCTTGTGCTGCCTGCTATTAGCAGTGTTCTGCCATTCTGTACTTGTTGCGTGTATGAGTCTCAAGAGGGGTCTCAAAGACAGGATTAGCACTTCTGCCAACTCTAGCTACATGAATTTGATAGAACACTTGCGGAAGCTGTCCACAATTCTCCTTACATGAATAGCAAGATGGAGACCTCAAGCCCAAGTCATAGCTTTACTAGGCATTCCCTAGTACATTGTCTATTATCCCCCTTTCCCCAGAAATTTCCAAACCCTCAGAGTGGATCAATGCGATGGGGACTGGGGGTGTTGGCTGTTGCTAGGTTGCTTTCCTTTGGAGAGCATACATGTCTGCAAACTTCTCTAACCTCTGACAGCTGATTCGACCCCTTTATACCGGGGGCAAATCCCACATACATACATACATGTATATTTACTGCAGCTGTGTAATACTTGTGAGACTGGCACTGCTGCCCACTTACTGCAAGGCACAATAACATGGCTTTTAGATATCACTACTCAGGCAGCATTCCTGGAATCTAGTAACTTCTGTTGAGTTCTGGAATTAAGTTACATTTGCTAATGATTTAATTTCCCTCTGGAAATAACCAGAAAAATTACCTTGGAGGTTATTCAAAAAAATTGGTTTGAATAAACATAGGATTGGGGTTCACAAGTAGGTACATTAGTGAATTTATCTCCTATAGATTGTAAGCTTGTGAGAAGGGCCCTCTTACCTCTCTGTTTGCATTATTGTATTACTATGTTTGTTCTCAATTGTAAAGCGCTATGGAATATGCTGGTGCTATATAAATAAATGTGGATGTTGAATTGCCTGAGTCTGTGTAATGCTGTCACACAGAAATACATCATCCTATAGGTTTTGCCAACAGTCCCCATCTTCCTCATACAGTATTATTTCTACATAAATGTTATTAATAGGAGGACATGTGTAGGTTTATTCAGGAGAACTACATTGCTAACCATCCTCGCTGCTATGGATTCAGGTGAATTATCAGTAGTTATCGCCTTCTAGAGCTCCACACAAGCGTTTGTGCCACCTGAGATGTAACATTTGTTTTGTACTAGAATACATGCGTGTTTATGAGAAAAGAGCAGCTGGGATTTTGGTGATATTTAGACTGGTATTAGACGGGGTATGTTGGACACAGATAATGCCCAGTGCTGTTTTTTTCCCTCTGGTTTCCCGGCTGATGCAGTTCATTTCTTGCAGCAGCTGTGGCTGGGCTCTCTGATACAGCGGTGTTATTTAGAATGGAAAGGTCACGAATGAGATTGAAAAAGAATTGACATAAATTCTGCGGGGACTCAGCAGACAGTGTCCAGAGATCCAAATTCTCATTTCATCTCCCTCTAGTAGGTCCAGAGGTGAATTTATTTTATAAAAAGGTACCAGGTTTCTTTATAAATAATTACACATAAATCCCCCTTTTTCAGCATTTTTGTAAATTGGAGCCGGTTGTCAACCCTTGTGTGGGGACAGTGCTTCTTAAGCAATGATCTACATACATTTTCATACTGAAGTGCGATCTCATGGTTCAAAAAGTGTACAGTGCTTATGATATATCTGAAAAAAGCATTGCATTCATACACTGAAATCCTGGGCCTGCTTCATCAAGGAACGAACAATTTGCGTTTTTTTTTTTACTTGGACAGAAATTGCACGCAGGATATACTCAAAACATATGTATATATAGTCCCATCAGACCGCACAGATTAAAAATAATTGTTAAATCCATTAACACCTATTAATAATATAGGACCTGATTCATTAAGGGAAGTTAAGTAAAAAAAATTGGGTAAGTAGTCTCCTGGACAAAACCATGTTACAATGCAAGGGGTGTAAATTGGTTTTCTATTTTGCACATAAGTTAAATACGGACTGTTTTTTCATGTAGCACACAAATATCAACTTTAAATGTCAGTGTACAAATAAGCTACCAAGTATCTGTGTGCTACATGAAAAAAAATACAGTATTTAACTTATGTGCAAAATAGAAAACTAATTTGCACCCCTTGCATTGTAACATGGTTTTGTCCAGGAGACTACTTACTCAATTTTCTTACTTAACTTCCCTTAATGAATCAGGCCCATAATTATTTATATATTTATATGAAATACATAAATCAGTATGTTCTGAATGTGTACTGTACATAAAATGCATTTTTATTGCAAACACATGCTCTGGCATATGCGACAGTCATCACAATCCACTAGCACTTACACCTCCCCTGCAGTTGGTACAATTGATACTGCTGAAAATCACGTACGTGAGAGATGTCCAGAGCTTGAATCGGATGGATGTGCGTGTGCTTGACCTTGGCACAACCTTACTGTACATTAACTACATGCATATGTCCCTTCCCTCTCCCTGTTCTGCCTTTGAAATCGTAAGGAATCAGAAGTGTCATTGGAGTTAAAAGATGAATTGTATGCCCTTGCGTTCACTGGCGTCAACTCAGTTTCTGGGCATGCGCTGCACGTATCAGGATTTACATTCCTTAATGATTCAGACCTAATGACATAATGTCTATACGAATTGGTCAATTAAACAGGTGAATTTTTCTGGAACTATTCCAGTCAAATCACTCAGTTAGGTTTTCATATCTATATATGAACACTCTGTGCAAGGTCTAAATAGGACATACTATTAACGGATTTCCTAACCTGCTCTACTTTCAATGACAAACCAAGGGCTTGTATTACAGGGATTGCAGGAGAAAGCACACGTTATAATTGTGTCAGTGTTACTGCAATTATTCAGATGAATTGGGGAGCAGTGGGAGTATTGGAATAAAAGAGCCACGTTGGGCAGAATAAAGGAGTAGAACACCGCTGTTTAGTCTGCACATTGGGTCCCAGACATATTTATATATTGTCTGCCTGAAATGTTAATTGCATACATACCAACCTTCTGAAGCTGGCTTCCGGGACCTGTGGGGGGAGGGAGGTGGCCGTGTGGTGGCAAGACTTGAAAGGTGCGTAATTTGGACCCGCCCCCACTATAAAATACTGTAATTCACGGCATTGAATAGTGGGGCGGGGTTTAATTGCGTCATTAAGCACCGTCCCGATATTCAGTGCTGTTAATTTAAGCATTTTATTTTAGGATCCGGGAGTTGTGCCTACTCTTCCGAGAGTCCGGAAGGACTCCCCGAAATTCGGGAGCCTCCCGGAAATTCCGGGATAGTAGGCAAGTATGGTTGTTTATGAATTAATAAACTTTATATTTTTTTTAGATATAAAAGTCCTGTGAGTTCCACCTGCAGAGAGATTTTGAAATACAGGGACATATTCTGTAATGTAAAGAAATCGTACTAAATATTGCTGTCTTGAAAGAAGAAACAAACCCTAAAGTTATACTTGCCAACACTGAAAACCTCACCTCTGGGATAACCCAGAGGGGAGGTCCGGGATTAAATGCAAGGGGGGGCTTGGAAACTCGATCATCTAGCCTTGGCCCCACCCTCTGCTGTGCATTGTCGCTATTCATGGCATTGCACATCTGAAGGTTGCCTATGATGATGACAATCGCGTCATCAAGCCCGACCTCCACCCACATCAAGTTTCTCCCTGACATTCTTGGAGAGTTATCAAATAGGAGTTACAGAAATGTAAACATAGGTTTATCCTGAAAGTTAACATAAAAATAATCCCCTGGCACTGAGACGAATAGTGTATTATGAATACAACAGAAGAGAGGGAAGGGAAGAGAATGGGTGAACGGAAAGCTAAAATCTGCAGCTCTAAAAGAGCCTGTGAGCTCTAGCACATCAAGAAGAATGGAGAAACAATTGCAGTCCTGAATGATAGCAATCCGTTAACCCCACAAAGGAATGAGTTTGTATCAATAAAAGTATTTTATTTAATAATCATACAACCATATAACAAATAACAAAAACAAACAATGACACATATCACTGACAAACCTTCTCACATATAACTTAAATGTAAATGTAATATAAAGCCTGATCAATGCACTCATCTAGATGATCTTTTAAACACTTTATATCAGATCGAATACAAAATTGCTTTACTTGACTTCAGTACCAAGCACAGCACAGCCTCATCTGAGTAAAATTTCAAATGTAATAACAGTCGACACTTTCACAATAAACTCTAATAGCATATATGCGAGTTCCTTCAGATGTGAGTGTCTTCAGATTTTAATAACTTATGCTGTAAATTATATTAATCCATATATTAAAGCAGACATTACAATTGTCTTAGTGCAAGCAGGCTCCTATAATCATATAAGAATCAGTAATAGTCAATATAATCGCTCTGCAAATAAGAAAGTGACACCGTACTGATATAAACATGAGTATATACTTCGGTTGGGAAAGCAAAGTTCATACCTGTTCCGGGTTGGGAAGGTGATTTCTCCTCTGTATCCAAAAATTGTATAGGATGGCCCGTCTGAAGGACTATCTGTGGCTAATTTCTGACCACAGGTAATCAGGCCAATGTGCCCTTACTAATATATGTCATGGATTGGGTCTACCCACAACTGACGCAAGCAGGCTGAATCCCCAGCCACTGCTACCAAAACCATGATGTACTGAGCAACAAATGGGTCACTTTTGCTAGAGGAGTAAAAAAATAAATATCTTTTACAGATTTATAACATTCCAGGATTAAATATTAATGTGATGTATAGACTTGCTGAAGTTCTACAAAATTAATTCCTTTCATTTACCGAGGTAAGTGTGCTACATTGTATATCATACAGTTCCAACTATAGTAGAATTACTTCCTAACAAATGGTATTTTAACCCAAGTGCAGCTGTATTTAATCAGCAGGACAAGTAGCTAATACACAGACACAAAGCGGAAGCACAATGGAGTGACTACAACAGACTGCTGAACACTGGTTGTGTTGTGACTAATGAAGAGAGCTTAATACCAGATCACAGATCTCAAACTGAGGTTCAAACATACGCAAAGGCAGCTAGAGAGAAAACAGTTCTACAACACACAGTGTGTACATTGTTCCATCACATAGAGCGCTTGTATTTAACAAAATACCTCCCAATTATAATTTTTAAATTCACTAGCAGAAGTGAGCCATCCCTTCAACAACCAAAATAAAGTATTAAACCTAACATACTGCCATGAGTGGGGTCACTGAAACCAAATTGCTCTATAGTAACCGAAGGCTGGCAACAGTTGTATAAACAATATATTGTTATGTTACACATGGATATGTAATAAAATGAACACTGTAGTGAAAGATGTTATACATATAAAATAATTTTAACTAACTGTCACGAGCCGCGGCTTTACTACAAGCCACCACTGCTCGATTGTATTCTCTGCCCCTCGTCCCGGTCGTTGTCATGACGGCTTTATTTTTTTACTCGTTTTAAGTTTGTCATAAACTATAGACCTGGATTCAAGAATACCAAGGCAGATGCTTTGTCTAGGAGCTTCATTCCTCCCCAATTACCTGCTGAAAAACCGCAGTCCATTATTCCTTCTTCTATTATTCACGCTGGTTTGACTCAAGACCTAGACAATACCATTCGTCAATTCCAGAAATGAGCTCCTTCTGAAACTCCTGCAAGGTGACTATTTGTTCCAGTTCATCTACGAAGAGCAGCCCTTTCTGAGGCCCACGAGAACAAGTCTGTTGGGCACCCAGGTATCTCCAAAACTGTTGAGATTCTTTCCCGCTCTGTCTGGTGGTCTTCCTTGTCCTCGAAAATTGTTGTTGAAAATTTTTTTTTCTTTCCTGTGAAGATTTCGCAGAAAACAAAACTTCCAGAAGCTGTCCCTCAGGTCCGCTTATGACTTTGTCTACTCCTACGAAAAACCTGGATGCATTTGTCAATGAATTTTATTGTGGATCTGCCATATTCTTCAGGAAACAACACTATTTGGTTAGTAGCGGACCGTTTCAGTAAGATGTCCCTGTCACGACTCTGAATGAATTAGTAGATCCCTTGTCTCTGCCGAGATGGAACTTGCCCAGGAGTGCAGAGTCTAACAGGTAGGAGGTCTTCACTTGTGATCCCCGCAAGGGAATATAGACTTCGCCACTCCTATGCCGCAGGTCGCGGTCTCCCAAACGAGTAGTGGCAGATAGTAGTGGTGACTTGAACACGATGGAATAAGAAAATGATTTTAATACACAAATTAAAAGTTCATAGCTCACAGGCATTACAAACAAGAGTATCACTGAGGAATAGCAGCTGTAGACTAGGAGGTACTGCCGAGTAAAGGTAATAGATAATAATGAATCATAAAGTAACTTGAGACAACGGCAGAGGCTGAACACACGGCAGGTTGGTCAGGATGACATGATGAATCTCAACACGCTACTTCATAGTTGGTAACCCTTGACAACTGCAGGGAATGAGTAGAGCAATAGTTCAATGCTAGAGATTATGAAGGGAGAATGCTAGATCCAATATGGTAACTCACAGCAGATGAAGGCGAACCACTAATACAGCAATAGTCCAGACAGATTAATATAGAACTAGCTGATCCGTAAACTAAGATGATTCAACGTAGCAAGTGAGTTACTGGCATAGCGATAATTACCATTGAAGAAAAGGCAAAAGCGTGGAACTCGATGATCTACAGATAACAATCCCAAATGGCAGAGATGAACACAAGTATATCAAACAGTTCGTTACCTAGAAGTAGCGGAGGAGTGAAGTATAGCTGAGCCGTGCGTGGAACTACAAGTGACAGGTGACTCAGCCGTAGATCCAATTATAATACAATAATGATGTTGAGCCGGCAGGGCAGGAATAAGGAACTTGAGCTGCAATAGCGAACACAGGTGTAGCAAGCGGTTCACGATAATAGTTCACCATGTAAGTCCCGCAGTGGAGTGGAGTACAGCTGAGGCATGCGTGGAACTACAGGTGACATGTTACTCGGCAGCAGGTCCATCAATAAAGTAATAGCGATGTTGAGCCAGCCAAACAGGAGTAAGAAACTTGAGCTGTGGTAATGAACACAGGTATAGCATATAGTTCACAATAGCAGTTCACCATATAGGTTAGCAGCGGAGTGAGGTTCAGTTGAGCCGTATGTGGAACTACAGGTGACAGGTTTACTCGGCAGCAGATCCGTCAGTAAAGCAATAGCGATATTGAAGCAGTCAAACAGGTATATGAAACTTAAGCTGCAGTGATGAACATAGGTGTAGCATATAGTTCACAATAGCAGTTCACCATATAGGTTAGCAGCGGAGTGAGGTTCAGTTGAGCCGTATGTGGAACTACAGGTGACAGGTTTACTCGGCAGCAGATCCGTCAGTAAGCAATAGCGATGTTGAGCCAGCCAAACAGGAATATGGAACTTGAGCTGTAGTAATGAACACAGGTGTATCATATAGTCACAATGGCAGATCACCATACAGGCTAACAACGGAATGAAGTTCAGCTATAACGACTCCAGCTGAAACGAACGGTGCAGAGAAGAGAACAGCTGAATCCAGGTGATCAACGAAAGTAAATCAGAGCTATGGAAGCCAAATCCTAGTACTGAGTGAGTAACACGAAGAACAGGCAAAAGACAGAGAACCATGGGAGGTTTAAATAATAGTCCAGAACCAATGAGAATAGGGAGGAGGTCAAAGACAAGGTAACAAGGAGCACGTGTAAAAGTGATGTGTCAGAATTGGGATTAACATTAGTCTCTCATCAGCATATCATCCTCAGTTGAATGGAAAGACTGAAAGAGTTAACCAATCTTTGGAACAGTTTGTACGCTTTTATACCTACGAATTTAAAGAAAATTGGTCATCTTTGCTCCCTTTAGGCCGAATTCGCATATAACTTGTGTCATTTCTCCACTCGTATCTCTCCATTCTTCTGCAATTTCAGTTTCCATCCAAGGTCCAATTCCTTGTCCTCTCAACCATTCTGGCCTTCCGGATACACGTTCCACGGCTTCGCATCTTATCTGGAAAAAAGTCCACGCTGCTTTACCTCTTTTCAGTCTAAAAAATTTGCAGACCATTATCAAAGAAATTGTTCTTTTTAAATGGGTCAAAAGGTCTGGCTCTCCACTCGTAATATCAAGATCAAACAGCCCTGTAAATAACTTGGCCCTAGATTTATTGGACCATTTTCTTTCTATTGTTAAACAAGTCAACCCTGTTGCCTTCAGGTTGAAGCTTCCCCATTCTCTTAGGATTCCGAACACTTTCCATTTTTCTCTCCTGAAGCCTGCTATCCCCTGCCTGTAAGTCTAGGCTCCGCTACTTACGGAAATCTCAGCCTGTTAACTTTGAAGATCATCAAGAATTTGTGGGGGAAAAAATTCTTGACTCCAAAAAGGTCCATGGGGCAAATCCATTTCTTGGTACAGTGGAAGGATTGTGGCCTGGAGGAACAGAGAAGCAGTTACATGCCAGCAAGCTAATGAGGGAGTTTTTCAAAAAATTTCCTTACAAACCGGGGTGTCGGGATTCCTCAACCCCTCCTCAAGGGGGGGAGGGGGGTACTGTCACGAGCCGCGGCTTTACTTCAAGCCGCCGCAGCTCGCTTGTATTCTCTGCCCCTGGTCCCGGCCGTCGCCATGACAACCGGGACGTCACTTCCGCTTCTTCCGGGCCATTGCCAGGGCAACGGTTGGGATGCTTCTCAAGCCCTTGTACGTGTCCCGGCAGGCAAATACAGCCGGGCGCGTGACTTATAATTAATTCTATTAGTGCTGCGACCCGGCAAGCTGTTACCCAGGCGCATGCGGTTTGTTACTATGGCAGCTGGGTCCCATTAACTGTTTGTGGAGCTTCCTCTTGATTGGCCACTATCAGCATTTAAGGCAGGGAGGGCTTAGCCTCCCTGCCGGTTATAGCGTTCAGTTTCCTGGCTGCTGACCTGCTGTTGACCTGTGTTCCTGTACTCCTGGACAGACCTTTCAGTGTATGACCTTTGGCTTGTTTATTGGATTGTGATTCTCTGCTGGTGACCCTGATTTCTGCCTGTGAATCGGATATCCTATCTTTCTGTCTGATCAGACCTTTTCAACTGGACCTCAATTAGCTGCTTGCTTGTGCCCTTTGACCTCGGCCTGTCCCTGATTTCGTTTATCTCCTGCTGTCACTCCCTTGCCACGCTATGGTTTGATCTAAAAGCTTGTACTACGCAGAGCATAAGACCTGGGGGTATCCGAGTACCTGTGAGCTTTACAGGAAAGGTAGCTGCTAAAGGCGAAGACCTCTACCACCTGTTCTACAAGCTTATGACAATTACTGTTAGCCGTGACACTAACATTATAAGGTTAAGTTGTGATGTCAGAACTTAATTATAATGGGAACATTCCCTTTAGTGTAAAACATAGACCACTGAGCTATTAGAGGACCATAAAACACATAAGACCACAGTCAAGAACATTTATATCCAACATTGTTGTGTGAGATGATCATTTAGCTTATGAGTCACTTTTACCTTTGCAGTCTGGCTGGGCCGAAATGCAAAATGTAGACTTAACCGCATGTGTCAAACTCTCATTGTCCCATAGATTGTAAGCTTGCAAGCAGGGTCTTCTCACCTCTTTGTTCGTGTTACCCAGTTTGTTTATTAGTTTACTATGTTTGTACCCAATTGCAAAGCGCTACGGAATATGTTGGCACTATATAAATAAATGATGATGATGATGATTTATAGAGGCCATAAGCTTTCATGTTACCTTTTTAATTGTCTAGTACATTATCCAATATAATGCATGTTTCAAATTGGAATTAAACACTTTGGGCCAATTCATCAAGGCACGTATCTGCTGATTTTGGGCATATCATACGCAAAATCATTCTGCACATGCCCAGAACCAGGACATACGCCCATAAGCGCATCCCTGTCCGCTCCCTCTTCAAGTACAAAGGACAACAATGTAAAATGTAGACAGTTTTATTAGGTTGACAATTTAAATGTAGGTTGACAATTTGTTTCTCTCTGTCACACTCCGCTCTCCTGGTATCTCTATCCAAGCCTCTAAACACTGACTGTTTCTTTAATTTGTGTTGCTAGTGTGATTATGGGCCTTGATCTGCACCTGTGACTATTACACCTGTATGCTGGCCAGTGTTACTATTGGTCAGTCTTCCTTTATTATGACCTTCCTTTCTTTCCTGCTTTGCTGGTTCTTCAAGTCACATCTGTTATTCTGATGTCTCAGTTTGCATAACTGCTCCACTGCTCGTGGTAAACGCTATGATCTACACCTGTTACCTGTTCCGCCATCCGTGGTAAAGCTGCTGAGTTCATCGCTGCTGTTTGTTGGATTTTTCTAATCGCTGCATACCTCTTCCACTGCTCGTGGTAACGCTATGACCTACAACTGTTGCCTGTTCTATCCGTGCTTGTGGCAAATGTTATGAACTTCATCTGCTCATTGTTTGATCTTCATCGCTGACCCTGTTACTTGTTTCAGTATTCGTGGTATACTTCAGTTACTGCTGCCGTGAGTTTACTTTTACGGAAAGATGGACTGTTTGAATTCTGTATACCTATCCCACGACTTGTGGTTACATGAGGAGTCACATCTATTTTCCATGTGGCCTGCATGTTTGATTACTGTTCTTCGCTTCATAAATCGTATCAAGCTGTGCCTATCGTGGCCAAATAGAGTTGGACTATGTTGATTCTCATGCTTCAAGATTTCTATTATTGAAGAACCTGATTACTGAATTTGCAGCTTGTATTAATGAATGTTGCTGAAAGTTATTATTCCTGCATGCCTTTTATAATCACCTCTGGCAAAGCATTCAAGTCTGCATTGGTCTCTTGTATTAATATTTTATAATAAATATGGTAATCTTTGATGTCCAAATTGAATAATTCCTCTGCTAAGTAACTAGTTGTCAGCTGTCACAGTGGGAACTTTCCTGGAGGGCTGCGACCTGCAAGCTGGGAGCCACAGAAGCCCATATTCCCTTGCGAGAATCTCTGGTGAATACCTCCCAGTTTGTTAGACTCGGCGCCTCCAGGAAAGTTTAGTCAATACTCATTGGACAGCAGGATCTCACTCAATTACTTTGTGAGCTAACTTGACACTCTCACTCCTCCCTCCTCACCTCATGCATCTATCAGGCCTTTACTCTTTTGGGTACTTGTGGTGGATTGATTACTGCCTGAGCATCTTCTGCATGGATAGAGTTGTTTGGGGTAAGTTTCAGGTTTAGAGAACCAGATATATCTAGTTGGGTATGGATGTACAGGGAGGGTTTGGGGTTATGATTATGTACTTTATTTTAAATTCCACATTTGATTTGCTGGTGTTTGTTGCACTCGCTTATTTTTTTATCTAACTTTTTTATATGTACTATGTTTGTTTGTGTTTTTGATTGCCACTATGCTGAGCCAGAACCAGGTGCCTCATGTGTATGCATTTACTGTGCTACTATATCCTTTTTGTTGATATGATGGCTGAGAACAGGCCTGGCATTGGGGGACTCAGTATGTGTACATGGAATGTGAGAGGGTTTAAATGACAAAATCAAAAGGTCCTGGTTATGGCCTAAATTAAAAAATATAATCAGTGCATAGCATGACTGGCAAAAACGTACATTGTGGGCAGTCATACTCTTGCTCTCAAGAAGCCATGGGTGGGATGGGTCTACCACTCTTATAGCTCGCGAGGTGTGTCTGTTTTTAGTTAAAAAAAAGTTTGCAATTTGTTTTGGAACAAGTGCAGATTGACCCATGTAGTTGCTTTTTGCTTATTCTCCCTGCTATTTTACCGTACCTTGTTATTGCTTTGCCTTGTATTTTCTTTCTTTCCGCTTAATCTCATTTAAACTTTCTTCTTTAACTTTATTCTGTATTTCACTCATTTTATTCTCTACTGTTCTTGTACTACCTTGTTTCTACCTGTCTTCATTTTTAGCCTTTGATCTCATTGTCCTGTGTTAGTGCCTTGCCTCTGATTGCCCTGTGCTTCTGCTTTATTGTCTTATCTTACTTGTTCTTCACTCGCATTCTCTACAGCTTGATTTATCACTGGTGTCATTTTAATGCCCTTATTGTTGCTCCTTCTCTCTCTTCTTCCCTGACTCTCTTTCCTCCCCTTCTTTTTCCTTCTGCACCCATATTTTTTGTTCTTTCTCCGCTCCAGCTTTCACCATGCCTCCTCGCTCCTGTCTTATACCCATCCTCTCCCCTCGCCCCACTTTCCACCCCAATCCCCCCCCCTCGCTCCAGTAGTCCCGCTAACCTTATTCTCATTCCCCCCTGCCCTCCTTCCCCTTCTCCTGTGCCCTCTGGAACTCCAGATCTATCTGTAATTAACTGCCTGCTATTCATGGTCTCTTCCTCTCCAACTCTCTTAACCTTCTAGGTATCATGGAAACCTGGCTCTCGTCTACGGACTCTGTCTCCCCCACTGCCCTCTTCCATGGAGGCCTCTCCTTCATCCACTCCCCCAGACCGAATGACCGATCAGATGTTGGCGTGGGCCTCCTTCTTTCCCCCAATTGTACTTTTTGGGTAATTCCCACTGTGCCTTCCCTCTCCTTCTCCTCTTTCGAAGTTCACTCTATCCGTCTCTTCTCCCCCATCCACCGCCCTGGGCCCATTTCTGTTTTTCTTGATAACTTTGCAGTCTGGCTTCCCCACTTCCTTTCCTCTGACCTCCCTTTCATTATTACTTGGCGACTTTAACATCCCTATTGACAACCCCACCGATCCCACCTCCATTAAACTCCTTGCACTCTCCTCCTCCTCCAGTCTCTCAGTGGACCTCATCCCCCACTCACTGTCTTGGTCACTCCCTTGATCTTGTTTTCTCTCATCTTTGTGCTCTTTCAGACTTCTCTAATTCCCCCTTTCCGCTCTCTGACCACCACCTCCTCTCCTTTACTCTGTCATCCTCCCCTGCAATCCCCTGCCTAAATCCATCCTCACCAAGTGCAACCTTGATGCTCTGGACACTAAATCCTTCTCCTCTACTCTTTTTGCCCCACTTCCTACCCTGGTCTGCCCTGATCAGGCGACCTCCCTGTATAACCTCTCCCTCACCACTGCTCTGGATGCCCTTGCCTCAGTCTATTCTGTTAACTGCCACCAACCTTGGCACTCTAAATTTACCCGTTGCTGAACATCTGTGGAGGATATCTCGCTCCCTGGCCGATTTCCTTCACTATAAGTTTATCCTCTCCTCCGCCCTCTCCCTTGCCAAACAATCTTTCTTTAAGTTTCTCATCTCTTCTCAGTCCTCCAATCCCTGCCGCCTCTTTGCCACATTTAACTCTCTCCCGCCCCCCCCCCCATCCCTCTCTCCCTCTGCCACGACTTAGCCTCATTTTTGGAGGAGAAAAAGGAGGCCATCAGATTGGACATCTCCCCCTCATCACATACTCCAGCCACTGTCATCGTACCTTCTTCCTCCAAAACCAAACTCTGGTGCTCCTTCTGCCCCACATCAAGTGATTAAGTTCACTCTTTCATTCTCTCTTCTCCTCCTTCCACCTGCCAACTGGATCACATCCCCCTCACCTCCTTCGCTCCCCTTTCCCTCTCTGCTTGTGCCCACCTTGCACACCTCTTCAATCTGTCTCTCACTACTGGCATCGTCCCTTCTTTCTTCAAACATGCCCTTATCTCCCCCATTCTTAAGGAACCTAACCTGGACCCCACCTCTCTAGCCAACTACCGCCCCATATCACTTCTCCCCTTCACCTCCAAACTACTTGAGCTGATTGTCTGCAACCGCCTCTCAAGTCACCTCTCTGCTAACTCCTTACTTGATCCCCTCCAATCTGGTATCACATCTCCTCTCCTGAACTCCCCCCCCCCCCTCCTCCTCTCTTGTGTTTCCGACTGCCTCTCCACTATCTCCTCCTGGATGTCTTCACGTTTTCTCAAAATCAGCATTGCGAAAACTGAACTCTGTTTTTTCTCCTAAATCTTCTACCCACCGTGAATTTTCCATCACTGTTATTAACACTACCATCTCTGCTGTTCCTCAACTCCACTGCCTGGGTGTCACCCTGGTCTCCACCCTCTTTTGTCCCCCACATTCAATCTCTTTCCCGCTCCTGTCGCTTCCAACTATGGAATATTGCCCACAGTCGGCCCTTCCTCTCTCAGGAGGCTGCTAAAACCATCATCCATGCTCTCATTATTTCCTGTCTCGATTACTGCAACCTTCTCACCGACCTCCCCCACTCACATCTCGCCCCTCTTCGCTCTGTTCTTAACGTGGCTGCGCGATTTATCTTTCTCTCACGCTGCTCTTCCTCCCTATCTGCCTTGCCCTTCACTGGCTCCCTTTCCCCTTCAGAATCCTCTTTAAACTTCTCACTTTCACCTATAAGGCCCTCCTCCCTTTCCCACCCGCCTTATAATCGCTAATCCCCTCTCCATCCACACTCCCGCCCGTTCCCTGCGTTCAGCCAATGACCGCCGCCTTTCCTCTGCACTGATCACCTCATCCCATGCCAGAATAAAAGACTTCTCACATGCTGCCTCCCTTCACTGGAACAACCTCCCTCCCTCCATCCGCCTGTCCCCTAATCTTGGCTCCTTCAAACGAGCTCTCAAAACCCATTTGTTCCTTAAGGTCTACCAACCATCCACATAACCTTATTGTTCTCATCACCTCCCACTTTCCGGTCTCTTGTATTTGAACCCCTCTACTGACTCCCCTTGTGCCTGCTGTCTGTTTCCCCACCCCTTAGTATGTAAGCTCTTATGAGCAGGGCCCTCTTCCCTTCTGTCTCAATACCATTTCTTTTACTCCTACACCACTCTACTTGCTATGCTTGGATATATTGAAATCTTGGCTATACTTGTTCTACTCTGTACTGTCGTACCCTTGTATACTGTCTGTACTGTATTTTTGTATTTGGTACGGTGCTGCGGACACCTTGTGGCGCCATATAAAGAATAATAATAATATTCTTGCAACAATTGCTGCAGCGCCTCTTATCCTGATGGCAGTTTAAAACACCCCTCCCTTTAATAATAAAGATCTCAGAAAAGCATTGGCTTTTAATCACCCATTTGCCTGTTACCCCAGTGGTTTGTGTAGGAGATTTTAATGCGATGACCGCTGGTCTGGATCGATGGTTGGAATCCATTCCTTCCGACTCCTCTGTTCCGTCCACATTTGCTAGACTGGTAAATGAAATTGGTCTGACTGAGGTTTAGATATCACCAAGATATACAATTTTCTTGTCAGTCGGCTTCTCATCATGCTTTATCACGGATTGATTTAGCCCTGATATCCCATAAACTCCTCCATTAGTCAAGTATGGAATATCTTCCCAAAGGCATCGCTGATCATTCACCTCTCTCCCTATGTCTTACTCCTACACCACCCATGGGCACCATATTTTGGAAACAATCCCTTTTGGCTTACCGAGATGGGTCTGGGCAGTGACTTGATAGTGGATTGAGAGGGTTACTTAGGGTACGAACTGTATGCATATTGTCCCCATTGTTGTGGGATGCTTTCAAAACCTTGCTCAGAGGCACATTAATTGATAGGGTTGCAGGCAGAAAAAAAGTTTTCTAGACACACAGTGATCCAATTAGAATTAGAGTCGAGACTTGGAGGTGGTGTATTCTTCCTCTCACTCTAGAGCAGCCAGTCTCCAGTGGCATCATGCTCAAACAGAATAGGCTGAATATTTACTTGACAGTTCCAAATGGAAAATGCTTTTCTCTAAGCATGATATCTCAGGGGGACAACAGTGGCAGTATGATGGCTTACATGGCTAAAACAGAGCTGGCAAATATATTCCAGCTATTTTGGATGTCCATGGTGCTAAATGTATCCACAGTGACCAAATTACTGAAGTCTTCCTCTCAGCATCTGAGACATTATGTTTTACAAGTTAATCTGTCTAAACTCTCCTGAGAGGTCGTAGATTTCCTTGAGGTGGTCTTCACTTTAGAGGAGCTATCTAGAGCTATCTGTCGTATCTATAATGTCTTTTCCAGATAGAAAGTCTCCGGGTATAGATGGGCCTTTCGTTATCCTAAAATTTCACAAAACCTTTGATCGTTTGTTTACAGAGGGTGACCTCCTCCCATCTATGTTGGAAGCTTTAATTATGGTCATCTCCAAGACCAGGAAGGTCTGGAGTCATATCTTGCTACTGCCCAGGGATATTAAAATCCTGGCCAAAAGTACTAGCCACCAGGTTCAATGCTGTAATTTCTCAGACCACATTGGTTTTATGCCAGGAATGTCTACAATAACCAGTCATTGGAGACTATTCATACTGCAAATGCCACACTCCTCCCAGGATAGGGCATTGGTTATGTCCCTGGATGCGCCCAAGGCCTTGATGTGGTGGAGTGGTGCTTTCGTTTATCAAATTTGGATTTTTATGTGACTTGTGCTACGGTTTTAGTGTACAAGTACAGTTTCAACGTTATGAAAGCAATATTCAGTTCTAAGTTATAAATAGAGGCTCTAGTACACTCACATGTATCTTGCAGCCACCATTGATGTCCTTCCTGTGATTCTGGATCTTCCATGGTACTTCTACACTAAAATGTATCATGATTTATATAAAAGAGGATACAGGAAGATATAAAAAATTATACAAACACAGAGGATTATATCCCGACCATCAATTTACTTGCTATTATCTACTCTTATGACTTTCTGTGCACACATACACTGTTTTTACTATTAGATTTCATAAGTTTATATCTGTTGCACCAATACCTATTAAGTGACTGTGTAGTATAACTTATCTATGTGGTCTGATTTTGCTATCTTCAAACTCACTAAAATCTTTAGTCACTATATATATATATATATATATATATATAAAAAATTTTTAAAACAAAAGAGAATGCACACTTCTGAGCCCTTTCACCTTACTGAGAATAAATATGCCCCTAACTTTGCACCAGAAAAATGTGCAGATGTAAAGTGAAAATATCCCTTCAAAGTCCAACCAACTCACACTGTGTCAGCACGACTTTCATGAATGTACATTTCTTCATATTTCAGAAAAAATGCTGCTCTGCTTTATTTAGGTCTTACATTAATCATTATGGTGGTGACATCTGGATAGTCTTCATTGTATGTTGCCCTTTAGTATGTTTTTGTTATATTGAATAATGTATGCCTAAAATACACTTTCCTGTAAGTCGGCAACCAGAAGCCACAAATCCATTCCCCATTGAAAGTATAACACTCGATCTTTGAAACTTAAGTGGTGGAAAAATGATGATGATGATGGGGTGAAAAAGGCTACATGCCCAATGGCAAAGCACAGAACACCCCACTTACTGCGCTGTCTCCACCCCTTTATATCACTTGAAACCATTTTCGTATGTTGGTGCAAAAGTACTCATACGCCTAATCTGCATTCGACAAGGAAAAAGACAACCAAAACCTCCAACCCTTCGGTGCAAACTCTTACAACCCCAAAGATCCCAGCATTTTGGCCGCAAATCCAATCACTTACCTGTAAAAACAGGTGCATTTACACAGACGTAGTAGCTTAACTTGAAAAAACCTGTCTTTGCTGTGAGCAAAATTGTATTCACACACCATTCATGTTTCTCAATGTGTTTTAATACAAAGGTTTAATTTTTTTTTATAAAAGGAGAGAGATGGAGGCATCCGCGCTTCCCTATTAAAATTATTATGTAAATTGCTGCCTTAATGGGAACAGTGTGACAGGGGATTCCTTTACCTCTTATGGATTCATGAAAAAAAAAAAAGGTTATACAGTTCCCTGGCACAGAAATGGTAATGGATGAAGAAATAGATACAATATTTATTACAAACTTGACAATTTATATAATCATATCGATAGGGGCAAAAACATAAACCATAATGGACAGGAAATAAGGGAACTATATAACTTCTTTTCATTTTTTTATATTTGTTTTGATATAATATTGGAATAAATACATTTTTTATTTTAAACAGAGATAAACAGAAAAAGACAAGAAACTTTCAGACAGATCCAGATAACACTATTTTGGTGAGCTGATCTTTGTTTTCTAGAATGTGGAAGTAGATGTAGACACAGTTACATCAGGTTGCTCTGTGCTGGGCCTCGATAGGGGATTTAGTGGCTGATAACCAGTTTAAATGCTTCCCATCCCAACGCCAATGTACTGGAACCAGGGCCTAACATTAATAGAACTAGTTTTGGTATGACTCTTTGAGGCATAACTTCGGTTCTCAAGTATCCGCTACCGGTCATATTTAAAAAAAATTCCCTCTGAGGGGTCAGGAAAGATAATTACTGACTCCAGATAGATTCATTTAACAGAGCATGATCAAGGAAACCCTCAAAACATGACCTGTTAGGGGTACTCGAGGACTGGAGACAAGAAACATATGTACATCTAAGAGGAAAAAGACACAAACACGAGCACAAGCACTTTGGTAGCGGTTCTTCCTGTGGGCGATGCCATTTTGTTAGCTGGGTATCAAATAATTAAGAAGAGGTATTTGCCTACTGTTGCAAGGTTGACTAGAAAGCATACATCTGCACAAATGCCATTTAAATTGTATTTCTAATAAAAAGTTCACAGTGTCACAGGTACCTCTCCTTCTAACGTGATCCCATATAACAATGTGTGTGTAGAGGAGGGGAGTACTAGGAGAGATGTTTCTAAAAAGGAGATGGGATGAGCACCTGATGGTAAGAGACTGTTAAGTCCACTTAAAAAATATCCATATTAACAGTAAGAATGAATTAAATGTTGCCCTTAATGAACAATGTTCAATCTCATCAGCAATGTAAAAGTGCTTTACTCAACGTGTATACGTGACCCCACAACTACCACACTGTGTATTGAGGACATTCTCACAGGCCGACGTGGAGGATATTGAGGACATTCTCACAGCGCGACGCGGAGGATATTGAGAATATTCTCACATTTAGAGCAAGTTAATCCAACAAACAGCTTAGTGAATAATGAAGTCTGAGAGGCTCCTGGATAATGGGCACAACAGTCTGTATGCTGTGACTGTTCTATATGGCTGAAAAATTTAGGGATAGGATTTATAAGTATACAGGTAAAAGTTGGGTTGCCAGGAAGGACATCCTTGAATGACGTTAGCCTTTAATAAATTGAATGATTCTTGAGCCTAGTGACTTGGCGAATTGGATAATAATTTATACGTAGAAATATTTTTCGCAATCTAGTCATCCAGCAGTTTAAAATTACCTACAAAATGGCTATATAATATGCAAACAAAACACAGTCCCTGATTTCCTACAAGAACTAGTATATATCCAGCTGCTGTTATGGGTAGGATTCTGTCTTACAAAAGGCATTTTCCCTTTCTGCTGCACTTGAAAAGTTCCCTTTCAAGTCCATTTCCAGAAACTATTTTTGTTACAAATTTCAGCTGCTCGAAAATAAAGCCTGGAAGATTGGGTTCAGTGAAGTTCAATGTCTGGCTTCTATCACCTTTTAGCAGGTCTGCAGGACATATTTTGCACATACACCAACATAAACTTGGCTGACGGCTGTCATCTAGTGACACTCCAAGTGCCTCTCCCCCTACAACTTTTACTTTCATCTCTTCTCTACTCACTTATCACATTCTACACATATACTATCTTACCCATTCTTTCATTTTAAAATACAATTAAAAACAAATCAAAACAGTTTCTATATATATATATATTATATATATATATATATATATATATATATATATATAAATAAAAGGAACATAAATGTATTTGTAAATGTTCAGAAACTCATCAGAAATTAAAGATATTTGACAAAATGTAGAATTATTTTTTTTCCTATGAAAGTATGACTTAACTGAACATAATTCCTTCTAAAGCCAGAAGCCAGGGTTTTACAGGGAATGGTTCCGAGACCCATATGTGGTATTGGCAGCACAGTAGCCTAATGGTTAGCACTTCTGCCTCACAGCACTGGAGTCATGAGTTCAATTCCAGACTATGGCCTGATCTGTGTGGAGTTTGTATGTTCTCCCCGTGTTTGCGTGGGTTTTCTCCGGGTACTCCGGTTTTCTCCCACACGCCAAAAACATACTGATATGTTAATTGGCTGCTATCAAAATTGAACCTAGTCTCTGTCTGTTTGTCTCTGTGTGTGAGTGTGTAAGTCTATATTAGGGAATTTAGACTGTAAGCTTCAATGGCGCAGGGACTGATGTGAGTTCTCTGTACAGCACTGTGGAAATAGTGGCGCTATATAAATAAATGATGATGAGGATGATTGCAGAAAACAAATTGTGGGAAGTTGGTATTGAATTGACATGTGCCTGAACCATGTATTAAAAGTAAAACTTCCATTTTTTTTTTTTCAAATAGTTTGTATATGTCTAATGTAAATGTCAAAAGATAAAGGAGTCTTTATTTCTGCTTGCTGAGCTTATCATAGTGTGGCATATTGTTTGTCTCTGATTCATGTGATAATATTCTCACCATACAACTACAGTAAGACAGAAATAAACTCTTAAGCATGCTCAAAAGCTATGGCTTAAGAATACATACAACATGCACACCCCTGAACCAAGCACAACCAACCAAAAATATATATTTGAAGGATATGTCTTAAATTTTTTTTATTTTTTTTTTTATTACCAGCCCCCTCCTATCAATTATCAGAACTGTCAGGTCCTATGCCATAGACCCCTACAATTCTGTAGAACTCCCATCCACTGGAGCTGCCCAAAAATCCTCTTGGTAACGGGAAACTCTTAGCCTCACAACTCTAATTGGCGGGGGTAGAATTGGGCACAAGCACAGTATTTCAGTCCAGAAAGGAAAGGCTGGTCAGTGACACCATTGTGCTAATCGCATATATACTGCTAGTACTTGGCCCTTATTTGTAAAAGGGTAATTAATCGATTTATATATATATATATATATATATATATATATATATATATATATATATATATATGTTTAGTCACATTATTGTTGATGGTGGAAGTGAAAGTCCACTGTAAGTCATTTTACTGAATGTACTACATATCAAAAGTGGTTAAATCAGCCGCTATAACTGGTTTCTCTATATTGTACTAGCAATATTAACTAAAGCATTTCCCGGGGTATGCCAGAAACTGTAGTTCCCTGTCCTGTATGATTAGAATGCAGTAAGAACAGCAAGCCACAATTGCCAGTCTTAGTAAACACTGATTATCTCACCCACCCCTGCATATATTAGTGCCAGTAGATATAAGCTATGTCCACCTGCAATAGTCAACAGTGTCCGATTAATTGGCAGTTGCTACAACCAATCTTATTTTCTGCAGGTTATAAAGTATACATGACACCACTACAGCATATAGACAGTTATTTCACATTTAGTTAATAGATAAATTGGCTTTTAGCAACTATTTCCGGTCACATACCACCCACAGCAGGAATTCATTGAAACAAACAGTGACACTTGTAAGAGGTGTGGCTTATATTGTATCAATTAGGGGGTGGAGCTTATTAAGGCACCTATGAATGGCGAGCACTACACCCTTCTGAGCTGGCAGGAGAGGGCTGCTGAGCGAGCTAGCTGGACAGAGCAGAGGAGAACTGGGCCTGGTGGATGCATGGTGTAAAATGTGAGGAGGAATAGTGTTCTCTCCGCTCTCTACAGTTAAGTTCAGAATGTTATGGTGCCCAATGTGATAACAGGTCGTATGTATGGGGGTCTAGTGTTTGAAGATTGTGCAGTATGCAAGGGATGTGCAAGGGATGTGCAATAATAAGGGATGAACTTCCCCTAATCTGTCCTCTTTCAAACGAACATTAAAAACCCACCTTTTCCTTAAAGCCTTCCAGTCTCATGCCTAAACTCCCACTGGTCCTTTACCTCTCTTTCTCATCCCTTCTCCCCCTTCCTCCCGTCTCTCAGTCTCATCCATGTGTCTGCCTGTCTTCCCCTCCCTTTAGATTGTTCGCTCCTTTGAGCAGGGCTCTCCTACCTTCTGTTTCCATTACTTTTAACTGCGCTCTCCAGCTACTCAGCTCACCTCCTCTCGGTCCCTCTGCCCTCTGTCTCCTCTCGCTTCTCTCCGCTCCCCTCAGTGACTCTCAACCTGTCATCTGTGCCCACCCTCTTGGGCCATAGTTACCTGCCTATACTCACTTTTTCCCTCCCTCCCTCGCTCTCATGCTGTGCCTGAGCCCCCAGAGTTATAGTGCTTACTGTTACTTGTACTGTGCCATTGTTTGTCCTTGTACGGCGCTACGGCTACTTTGTGGCGCCCTATAAATAAAAATTAAAAATTAATAATAATAATAATAATAATAATAATAATGTGTGGTTGGGGGACTTTATCCAGACTCGGTGGTACATTTACTAAACTGTGGGTTTGAAAAAGTGGAGATGTTGCCTATAGCAACCAATCACATTCTAGTTATCATTTAATTAGTACAATCTTCAAAATGACAGTTAGAATCTTTCAAAACTACCATTTGCCAGAATAAATACAGACCCAGTGGTCTCTCGTATTAATGTATACAAGTTATAGAGAATGACAGGAATTATCCTTACCGTTGAACGACAGCAGTAGGTATGTTTGTGTGGGGGGTTTCTGATATGCCATGATAAAACAATAGTTGGGACACTGGGGCTTAAATGTTTAATCCCCAATAACTGAACACAAATACGACCACCTGTGCTACAGTTCTCCTGGGGGTCAAAGCCACATAGGAAAACTTTTCAGCACTTCTTAAATATTACATCATTCACAAATAACACACAAAAACACACACAGTATAACATACCTTTCACTCTGCCGAATTAGGTGGGACAGTGCAGATTTTATTGCAGATTCAAATGGAAGGTATGCCCACACTCCAGTGAGTGGGTGTCCAGTGAGTGGGTGACACGTGTTCCCACAATTGGTTAACGCTGCAGTGAGGTGTGTTTTTAGTGGAAGGAGTTTGGGCAAAGGCCTAGCACTAAGAGTTAGGTATGCTCCCAAGGAATAGGACATGCCCGATGTAACCACACCTCCTTTCCTGAGAGACTTCCTGTTCCAATTGACAAACTTAAAATGTTGGAAGGTATGATATAATGTATATGTAGTTTTAGGATTTTTGTAATGGCTTTATTTATGGTTAGGACTGGATAATCCCCTTCAAGAGTGTTTTTTTTTTTTGGGGGGGGGGGGGGGGTTCACTACCCAAGCACATTTCAAATAGTTGCTTTAGGGCCACAATGAAATATAGATTTTTATTTTCTTAGTTGATTTATTTTTCACAACTTTTCAGGTCGGTTGATACAGAATTTCTTGTCCAGGGCAAGCAGCACAGGGCAAAACTCAACAGTTGGCTTGTAACAATAAACTGAACTACGGATACCGCTTTACCTGCATCATCTCATTCAGAACCAGGCCATGTATTATGTTTCTTACAGTAACCAAACAACAACATACATATTTCTATAATCTGTTATTTTAGGTGGAACTTTTTAATCCAAAAGTAGGTGAATTGCATGCATTGTGTTCAATGATCCTACTGTAATAGTTTGAACATGCACCAAAATGTCTTTCTGCTGTCAAATATGTGTGATCACATGTTGCTTCATGAATGATCTGACTGTAAAAAAAAAAAAAGTTTGCATTGCTATTTTTTTTTATCATCGCATGCATAGTATATTTATGATTGTATATGCAATCATTCATTTGGATGTGATTCTAGATGCAATGCAGTAATTTGAAGAGTGATGTTATTTAACGGGACTTTTTTTGTAACAAACAACAAGAATCTTGCTGACAAGTGTTATCTCCTGTGCACATATTCCCAGCATTGGATATCATCAACTGCAATGATATCTCGCTATACCAGCATTGGCTAACCTGTGACACTCCAGGTGATGTGAAACTACAAGTCCCAGTATACCCTTCCAGCAATAAACTGCTAAATATTGGCAAAGCATGCTGGGACTTGTAGGTCTGGAGTGTCAAAGATTAGCCAACACTGCTCTATACAGTGTCTACCAATAGTCCATTGTGAATCTAGTGGCTTCTTACACAGTGTGCAAAAAGTCAGTATTACTACAGTATGAATATGGCTAAGCACTTACCAAATATCAGTCTCCAAAGATCTTTGTTAAATACGAAAGACCAGAAAACGTTTTGTGGTGTTCCAAAGTCTCATTAACCAAATGGACAACTGTCTAGTATTAAAGCATGCTCAATTTTGAAAAGTAGTTTTTGAAAATGGCAAAACCTAGAAATCCTAATACAAATGTAATTGCTCTCAGCATGGACCTCTCAAAGTAGACAAGACAATCCTACCACAGGCAACTTTCAGTGAAGCAATCATGTAGTTCAACGGATACAATTAGGTAAAGCTGGCCCCACATGGAGCTGGTCACGTTTCAGATATAAATAGAACCTGAGGTTTACACACAGGCTGATGGCAGTCATCTGTTGGCATCTTCTGGATGCTATTACCAACATAAAGGATCTAACCCACTTCGACTGGATAATCAGGTATTGCAGTAATTTTTATCCCACATACTCTGCATTAACAAGCCAAATATTGTGACATTGAAGTGTTTATGGCAAGCATCACTATGCTAAGTTAGCACTTTCAACTATATTTCCTATTTTCTGCATATAAAACATTTCTGTATAAATGTAATGTCAAGACTCTAAATTAAAGGCACACTAACCCTTACTTATGTTGTTTCCTTTGTACTTGGCTAATGTTCACATGAATTCATAACAAAAGGTGGAATTCATTTTCCTAAATTCTGTGAAATTGATACTAAGGCTGGGTACACACTAGTGTTTTCAGCCAAATATCGGGCCAATCACCCGATAAACGACGTTTCAGACAGATATCGCATCAGTGTGTATACTTGCACAATGAACGATAGTCGTTTTAAAGTACTGATCGTCGTTTCATTTTATTGGTCGGTAGAACTAAAAATCTCGTTCCAATCGCCTTCCGATCCTGCAGTGTGTATGCATTTACATGACTGTCTGCCCAGAGAGAGACAGTCTCATTTTAGAGTCACAGAAGCGAATCAATTTATTATGACATTGTGGAGAAGTAAAAGTTTATTTTGTGTTATAACCAGTGTGACAGGAATTGTCGACTACACTGCTTTTGGACCAGATGAAATGCATAGATCTGAAGGTAAATAGTGTATACACATGAATTGGCAGACTGACTGTAACTTCAGCCATTGGTCGAAAGTTTTTGTAGTGTGCACTCAGCTTAAGTGTATATGCAGAGTTTAGCTTTCCAAATTGCTATTGCCTGTCTACGATCCATAAGCAATCTTATCTGATGACCAAATCTTTCTGACAAACTTACGATTGTGACATTCTGCAATTGTGTCTGTAATATCATTAAACTGCCATGCTATTGCTGTGTAATGAATATGACGGTAATGAATGATATGACCATCTTCACATATGCCAACATATCTGGCCAGCAGATGACAGCTCTCTCTTCCACCTGCCAACCACACTGACATGCCTACATGTGGGATTTGATCAATTTAGTCAACCATGTGGGTGGCCAAATTGGAATCTGAACTGGCACATCAGAACGTGTGTTTAAAATATCACAGCTTGGGGGTGTGGCCCGGTGGGTGTGGAATTACCTGTGGAATGGACAGGTCAGAGGCTCAAAGCTAAGGATGATGAACGAGAGACAGCCATGAATAAATTTGCTTACAGTGTAGCATATGCAGTAAATCCCACTATCCTAAGCATAATTAAGCAAAGAAAATGTTTGAGGTTAGAGTGCCTTTAATGAACCATTAAATGAGCGATGCCCAAATATTATTATACACCCCTATTTTTCTTTTCAGTGTGTTAAATTCTCAACAGTCACAATCATCATGACATGACTTGAAGCGTTATCAGGATAATCAGATTTAATTATCATGTGTGCTTGTTAACAAAATAAGAGCTGAAAACAGGAAAAAAAGAATTTATTTCTGGTTCTCAGAAAAGTTATTAAATGTACATTATATGATGTACCTATTAATGTTTAACTATTCCAACTTTTTTTCCGACATTTTTTCATACTTTTTTGTTTTTTATTTTTTCACTTTAGTTTACAAAATGGGTTGAACTAGCAGAATCTTGGAGTCTGCTTCATTAACCCCGTTTCTGCCAGTGGGGCAAATAACAGCATATATATCATAGACACCTCTGGCTGTAAAGGGGTCATATCTGGAAAATGCGCCCCCACCCCCCTTCCCCCAACCCTTTCCCCGAAACCATCCCCAATTTGCCCCAAATCCCAAACCCTGTGCCCACCCCCTCACCCCACCCATTAAAAAATAAACAAATTAAAACAAAAACTAAAAAGGTGCCCAACTACATTTATCTAGCATTGCGTTATAACTCACAAACGCGCGGTGTTAAAAAGAATAAAATAAAATCACATGTAGGTAGTTTTGTTTTTTTTGTGTTAAAACTAAGCAAGAAATATGAAAGACATAAAAGAGAAATCAGCAACCTATTTCCATGCTAAACGGGTGTGATCTCTGCAACAGGACTTTTTTTTTTTTTTTTAGATTTTTTTTTCTCTCTTTTTAGTAATAAACATTATTAAACCCAGGACAATTTTTTGGCTGCTTGATGTCTTTTTTTTTTTTTCTTTTTATGTTATGTCTTTTTTGTTTTCTTCAGAATATACAAGAACATCCAGCATCAAATGTTTATCTCAAATATAACAATCGACGATACACAAGTTATGTGAAACCGCAGTGAATGTTAATAAAGCTGAGCACTTCCCTCTGTGTCCGTCTTTCCTCTGTGTGAGAACATGCGGATTTTTGGTATCAAACATGAATTTAGGACACCCCATGCAGGTGCCTATGCCAGACAGGAAGATTAATCAATAATGTAATGATGTCCAGAAAATTAATAATTGGGTAACAGTTCCTTGAAAGAAATCATAATTCACAGGATGAAGCAAGGTTTGGAAAAAGTGATTTAGAGGCGTTATATTTATGTAATGGTGAGAAGTTGTAGAATAAAGTGTTCTGGACGGAAGGGGAAAGAGAAGCAATAGGTCTTCATGAAAATTTTCTATGAAAAGGAGAGAGACTCTGATGTTTGGAAAGATAAAAGCCATGTGCAGAAACTGGTGGTGAAATGGCTAGAGGACAGTTCAGGATGTAGAGTTAGTTACACATCCAAGGCATGATGACAGCAAATAGATCCCGGTGATTTTGTAAGATTTTGTAAGTCCAATGTCCAATTCATAGTTTTTTCAGTGGACGGAGCTGTGGCTTGAAGCCAAGGTTTGTAGAGATATCTGTTACACTGAGGACACAGTTGTCCAAGCAAGATAGTTACCAAAAGTCGTGATGCGGTTCTTGGGGGACAACTGCTGGCTGGAGAATAGAACTGTTTAAGACCAATGTAGAAGGACGTTTTATAGACATATGCGGCTGGATCTACTTCGAGTAGCAACACATCATGGAAACGTTCACCCGTTCATGTTCTTTTAATGTAAACAGACTTTGGTTAGTGTACTTAATAGATATTAAGGGTTTCCTTAAACGCTCTCTCTAGTGGTTGAAGATGGTTTTTCTTACAGCAAGTAGCAGATGACCAATAAAGAGCCTGGAGAACAGATGGCACCAGCCAAAGATGAATGGAGTGAGAATTCTGGAGAAGCTGGAGGTTAGGAGTGTGGCAGTATCCATGGCTCAGTACCATGATCTAATGGAATATTTAACTACATAAGGAAATACAATGTGGAATTTTAGGCCCTCGGCTACAATTTAAGTGTGTGTAGTGAAGCTAAATGCCAAATGCAATTTAATAAAGCGTGGTATATCAGTCAGGAACATACAGTCTTTCATAAATATTTATAGGTGTGTAAAGAATTATTTTAAAACATTTAAACATGGCTGTTCCTGTGCAAATATGCAGCCACATTTAAACCATAAATTGATGTTGATTAATGTTTAACGAATTGGTAGCCAATTGCTTCTGACCCCAATCTCTCTTTTCATATGATCTGTATGATCAGTTAATGGTGCAAATGACATAACCGTGAATCATTGACAGAAATTTAGGCATAAGATGGGGGATGAGGCTGTTATTAATGGATGGTACGAGAAGTTGCTAATGAGTATGCCAAAATAGGTTGCTTTGTTCGGTGCATTCCCACAGTGGCCATCTGGAGTGAGAGGGAAGGGATGGAATCTGGCTTTCGATAGTGGAAATTCAGGAGCCGGGTGCTCAGTTGGAGGTATCAGAATGGACGCTGCCAGGTCCTTCTGTAGGGGAAGTCACAGACGAAGGAGTGGCTGCATCCTGCCACCCTCCGTTAGCCTGAAAAATAGAACAGTCATGAGATAAATAATTAGTCATGTTGCTACCAACAAAAACAAATTATTTGGGGGGGAAATAAATATACAAAGCCAGTCTAACTCTAGAGAAGGAAAGCTTTCCAAAGAATACAGTATTGAAGACATCTCGCTGCTCCCTCTTACTTTATAACATGCTGTCTAGGAGATGGTTGAAGATTTTCTTGATTCTCTACGGAATGTACCGTTTGAGAATAGCACTAACAATTCAAAATGTCAGCAGAAACATCAGAACTATGGAATTATTTCCTACAAACAACACAGTATTATGGTGCAACCTAAAACTTTGAAAAAAGCTACATTTGTCTTGCAACTTAATAACTTCACACTTAGATTACTGAGCAATAATGTTGGTGAGGGTTTCTTTTCTATCTGCATATTACTACACAGCTTCAAATTGGATGCTTGTTTGTAAGCAGCATAAAAAAGATAATGAGTAACACAGAAATCTTAATGCAGACCAAAAAGAGGTAAAAAGAGTAATTTAAAAAAAACCCAAAAAAACAAGCAATCGTGTTGCAAGATGATAGATGCAAGCGTATGGAATTTGTATGTTCTCTCCGTGTTTGCGTGGGTGCTCCGGTTTCCTCCCACACTCTAAAAACATACTGGTAGGTTAAGTGGCTGCTATCAAATTAACTCTAGTATGTGTGTGCGTTAGGGAATTTAGACTCTAAACTCTATTGATGCAGAGACCGGTGTGAGCGAGTTCTCTGTACAGCGCTGCGGAATTAGTGACGCTATATAAATAAATGATGATTATTACATGGTCAAACAGAGCTTTTTATATACCGTTTCTTACACACGTTGGCAGGAGGCAAACCAGCACCCTTTCCTACCTGGAACCACAAAGTCTGATATACTACATTCAATAATTAGCATCTCAAAACTTGGATTTAAATGCAATTTAAACTTAAGTGGCTTTTATTAAGAGTGTGAGTGTGTGTGTGTTTAGACTGTAAGCTCCAATGGGGCACAGACTGATGTGATGTGTATAGCGCTGCAGAATTGGTATAATAGATGATAATGTATTAGAAAACAGTCTAGTATCACCATAGCATAATGCATATAAAACTAAAAATTAAATGCTGCATGTTTCAATATGGATTCCATAGATTTAAGTTGGACACACATGGTGAGTCCTGATCAGTCAATTTGGTAGTTGTTTTTTTTTATATATAAATAAATAATTGTATTTGCAATTGTATGAAGTAATCAGTGTCTTTGCCAAATTGACTTGTTAAAAGAAACAAAAAAAAAACCATGTATTTCAAGCTAATGGTGGACCCACAGCTTGCAGCCAATAACTACAAAGCTGTTAGTATTGTTGTTCAGGGTATTGCAAACTGTCTGTACAGATTTGAGGATGCAATCACTATAGCTGATTGGCATACAAGTGGCCAAAACTGGACAAGATCTGGCTATTTTGTGCTCAGGCTGAGGGATCGTAATACTTCTAGCGTCACTGGGGCCTGAAGATAACGGCACACACAGGCCATTTGTAGTCACTTTCTCATAGTATTTACCAATATAATGATCATCATTACTGGTCACCACTCATGTGCTGATAGGCCAATTGCCCATTATTACCTGCGGTATTCCAGTGCGTGTGACCAGAGTAAGACAATGCAGCCTTAAGCTTATGTGTTATCCCTCCTCTGCTTCCCCATTTCAGAGTGATGGAAGACAGACGAGTTCCATTGTCTAAATTAATTTTTAAAGGAACACTATTACCAAAATAAAGAATATAGCTTTCAGTGCTTAAACACCAAACACGACTTTTGCTCTATCTGCTGGCCTGATTGAATAAAAATGTGTGTTTATTGACTTATTAAATTCTATAGATCTTTATATGTGATAAGCTGGCTACTGCGGCTTATCTCTCCACCTACATCTTTATTGTCAGATGATTCTGAAACAAGCTCTCACTTCAAAGCTGCCATACAACAATTTAAATACCCTGATGACTTTAGATTAATGATTTGCTGTACCTGTCAATGGGAACAATGGCCCAGATGAAAAGCACAGATCTGAAGGTAAATCGTATGCATGAATTGCCATACTGATCAGACTTTCAGTCATAGGCAGAATTGTTTGAAAAAATTTCCGACCCACGTGTTATCTCAGTGTGTACCTAGCCTTAGACCGCAATAGACTGTTTTCGTTATTCAAAAATACTAAAAGGAAAAAAGTTACAGCATGGTGGTGTGTCTCTAAACATGCAAAATAGAAACCGATCCTGAGAGTTACCTCCAGCATACAGAGGCCAGAAAATACACGGTAACTAAATATAGTTGTAAAAGTGCTAAATTATTGAAACAGAGTTTCTCAGACCACCCATCTCAATGAATGATTGGTTAGATCTTCCAGCCATTCAGACTGGGAGCTGACGTGAGTACCTGTGTCATTTATTGAGCTTGGCCTCAACTAGTGATTGGGGTGTGGTTTTTGGATATTATGTTGTTGAATTTTTTTTTACAAAACAGTTGGAAAGTCATGGGTTAACTACAGATTAACTGTGCCAGCCCCCTCTCACATATGCTTCATAATTCTGAGGAGACAGTGTGTGTTTGATAGTGGGTGCCAAATCTTAACACTTTGCTCCATTTTATCTGAACCAATCACATTCTAGCTACTATTTAGTACTTTCTATAAAATAACAGCTAGGGTCTGATTGGTTGCTATGGATAACACCTTCACTTTTCCTTTTTAGAAAAGTTTAGTAAATCTACCCCAATCATAGGAATGCATACTGTTTAACACCGTTTTAAAAGTAGATTGGAGACCAGGTTGACATGAACAAACTAATGTTTTACATTACTGCATTATTGTTCTGTTGTGCTTCTTATGCCTGGTTTTACCCACTGTGTTTTTCCCATTGTTGTTTGGAGCATCATAATAAAAAAAAAAAAAAAAAAAAAGTTAAATGGATGATGATAAGAAGGTTCCAAAGCAATGAACCAAATTATTATTATTATATTGCAAAATGTTTTTTAATGTGTGTTCCTAATCTCACATATGAACAATACTTGGTGGGTATGAGGTAGAGATAGAATAACCGAAGCAGCTTCCAATTCCATCCTGGCTGAATAAAAGGTGTGACCCTCTCCTTAATGTTTTTTTTGATTCAAGGACACTGCCTGAATTTCTGGATCCACCTCTGAGCAAAACCTGGCAGCCTCTTATTTCCCAGCCTATCATTTTGTGGCGGCCACTCTCTGTAATCACAGTGGCCTGGTCTTGTCCCCTCCTCTCTTGCGTCCCATCTATCTCACAGCTGTAATTGCCATGTCAGAAGATCATCCCTTCCTTTCTTTTCAGCGTCTCTTTAATGCACAAAAATGACATTTCATGTTTTGTGGGGTCATCGTAAACAAACAGAGAGAACGATGGATACAAGAGATGGAGCATGTATTCAAATGCCTTGCAAGTGGTTTGTTTTAGGTCATTCATTATGATTTAGAACTTTGTGTATTTCAACGCCTGCAATCTCCCTATCCTGTAGCAGCAGCTGACTGCAATGTTAAAGGCCCATAACCCCTGTAAGTTAGAGCACAAACCACCTTAGACATTTTCATTGTGGGCTTTAGCTTTGTTTGAAGATCAGATAATACGATCCCGGATTTAAAAAAAAAAAAAAACGTGGACACCTTCCATGAATTTACAGACTCCATTCTATTGCTCATATCCCACAATTCATCCCTGCTAGATTTTCCCCAGGTATACAATGTTTAATTGTGACTTGAACCAAGACCTCCAATACTGTACCAGAGGAGGAGCCCACACTGGAACTTGATTAGTTTAGTCCTTTTATGAGCATAAGATCCCACATACCATAAGGTGACACATATGTTCTAGTATGTACACTATGTACCCAGGGAAAGGACTGTATTAAGTTACAAATATCTTTATTAATCATGTTACTGAGCTTCCCCAATAATACTTTTCTAACATTTATCATATTTTTAAATCTCTGTGCATGCACTTTATGTTTTTATTTTTATTTTAACTGGATTCCAAAGTGTTCAATTAGTGAATTAAACATTAATTACTTTGTGTACTTTTGCTCATTTTAATTTTTGTTCTCAAGTGAGGGCTGTATTTTATGTTATATTACGTTAAATGGTGTGAAATTGTCTGCATATTTAGCAGAGAGACTTGTGGTTCCAACATTCTAAGGTTATTTTATTTTTCTATTGTTTCCCTAACTGCAAAGCAACTTATTTTAGTATAGATATCAGCAGAGGGAGGAATTGGGGCAGGTAAATGTACCCCAATTATATAAATGCTTTTTTAAGAAACCTATGAATTTTTTCTCATTGGCAAACATTTGCCATTTTATGAAACCCCAAGACTGATACAGATATCAACACTTGTTAATGGAGCACTTTGCTCATGGAGACGGTTACAAGCTCTTATGCAAATGCAAGAAATGTGCATCATTCGCACATTGTGGGCATAATTAAATACATAGCAGACGAGTTATAACCCCTACAAATACACGCTCTAGCAAACAAATGCAAGAGTGTAAATAATAAAACCACTGAATACCTATGTAAGACTGCAACTCTCCCCTCCCACAGCATTGTGTGCATCTTGTGTTATTTCTGTCTTTATGTCAGATCTCCCCCTCCTCCCTCTCTCTGTCATGGCCTTTGGATGGTGGATGGCTGATCTGAGAAATGTACTTGGATTGCTGTCCCAAATCTGCAGCCGCTCTCCCTGTGTCTGTCTTATTGATTTCACTCTATACGACACGGCTTGTCGCTATGAATTTACATGTCATTCCCAGCCGCAAGCCCTGCCAGGAATATTTGCTCCTCTCTGTCGCCTTCCAACACACAAAAACATGCCCATGTATGTGTATGGCTGCATCTGTGAATTACTATACAGATGTCAGTTAGGAGTAGTTATTATAAATACATATAATCGGTTTATAAAATATTTCACAGCGACACCTGACAATGAGCCGTGATAAACGTACAGCCATTAATGGTGACTACTTAGCAGTTTAGTTGTTGTGTGCCACTGAGTTATGCTATGACTAATCACAGTAATGCTCTTCACTGCTACCCCACCATACACACGGAGAAAAGGCTGTACAGCATTGAAGAGGTTAACGCAGATGGATTCCACGCATACACTGCTGTGACCACGCTACGTGTCACCTGTTTGGCGGTTTCCCTCGGCTGACTGTAAGTGTCCGCAGGTGGCTCAAAGAAGCTGATTATGTGCGACAGGCTTAGGCCCCAGCCGCCTGCACGGAGCATCATTTGTGGGTTGAGCGCTGGCCGCTGGCGTCACCGGCACAAAGAAAAATAGGTGACCATGAAAGGGAAAGGAGAGTGTGCAATGTGGCAGTCAGGACCCTGTAGACTTAAAATAATTGGAAGAGAGAGAGGAAACAAGAGATTTCTTTGCTTACACTGATGCCCTGCGGACTGTACATCTGATTCGCTGTCAGAGTCTCACTGTATCCGCCTGTCTGACTGATAACATGGCGAAGGGTATCCACCTGGAAGACCGACAGAAGTAACAGTGAGGAGAGGGTACTGTGATGGGGAGGAGGCTGGACTCAGACAATTAGAGATATAGTGAGAAAGTAGGGACACTATAAAGGGAAGTGTGATATGAAACAACAGATACATTATAGGCAGGATAACACTGATCAGGGTTTATAGAATAGAAGGATATCAGTCCACCAGGAAAGGAGAATAAATCAAGACACTAGCAAAAGCATAGGCATAAAGAAAGGAAATGTTAAGGAAAGGAGAGTGAGGGAGAAAAGAAAGAAAGGTGACAGAAAAGGAATGACAAAGTACTTGCAAAATAATTGGAGAACAGCCTGAGAATTACTGGTGATATGTCTACAACAGTGAAAACAATGCATGGATATAGCATGTAATAGAAAATCATGACATGCAACGATAAAATAACCAAAATTAGGTTAACCCTTCTCTGGTTTACTAAGTAAGCATCCTACAGCAGCAAACCATGTGTCAGACCATGTATAAGGAGCAATAAATAATATTTGCAGCAACAGGACTAGTCTTCACTCTGAAGTGACTATCACTTGGTATCTTTGCTGCAGCAAATAGAAGTGCCTGCTCTCTGTCCTGGAGATGTAAGCAATCATTCCTGAAACAGTAACTGGTCTCTCCAGATCATGTGCAAACCCAATAGTCAAACAGGAGACATCTATTTAGATTTGGACTTTGCTACCTCCTTGAAATATAAAGGTGCATGTGATTGAAGCTTCATATTGTATACACACAGAGCTCTCCAATGGATCCAAAACACTTATTCTTTTTCAGATGTTGACCATTCACTTTGGCTTTTCAGGGCTTCTCTTTTTAAGGTCAACTTACTGCACCAAATTCTGTCCCCTAGTTTTATCATCTGGTTGTTTGAACCATAAACCCTTTGATTCGGTCTCTTTTTCCAAAGGTCTCTGCGCCTTTCATATTTTGGGGTAGATTTATTAAACTGTCTAAAAAGAAAAAGTAGGTGTTGTCCATAGCAACACCACTTGTCCTTTTTAGAAGGCTTGATAAATGTACCTATCTAAGTCTTTTGTGGACATTGTACTTCTCACTGCCTCTACTGTACTTCCCCTTCCAGAAATAACCCCGCCCCCATCTATCATGCCTACTAAAATAAAATATGAATCTGGTAGCGAGATACAGATCACTGGTAGGATCGTATACCGTCACACCACCACAGTACACTCAAAACAACCTATATGGTATCACTGTTACTAGCTCATGATTCCAAATCCTTCGGTGATCGTTGTTTTCCAAGGTCCAAGTTTGCAACCGCATTAACAGGGCACATATGTATAATTTAAACAAGGTATATGAAAATGATACAGCAACATATACATCCTGAAAGAGTTGAAAAGTTCCTCCTGCAACACTTTAACAAATTCTCTTATGAGATGTTTGCTGTCAGTGCTATCTATTCTAAATCAGATCTTTAAAGAAATGTCTGTAGGTACTAAAAGGGGTGATGTCTATCAGCCTGTCAACAAGCATAAAACATGGACATGGCTGTTTCCATGGAGATAGAGGTGTACACAGTTACCTCTTGGCACAGTGAGCGAGGCCATATCCTAATATAGAGGCTAAATGGTGCCCCCAATCTGCAGCGCAGTAGCAATGGACAAATCATTCCTAACCTTGCCTTAAACGTCCTTTCTAGTATCAACCACTTATTTTGCAAAGATTCCTAGCTGATGCATGCAACTGCATAATGCGTTCAGTATTGTTTTTTCTAAAATTGCTCACACTATATATTTGGCAAAAGGTTATTAGCACATCATTTTGTGGTATTTCTATTTTCAGAAAACATATGATATTAGTAAATTGTTGGGGGGAACATTTGTCCTTCACTCTTCTCTACCTGTGGGCAACAGACTGATAGCACCTACGAGCATGGGGCCCGCACCCTCCTCTACCTACGAGCATGGGGCCCGCACCCTCCTCTACCTACGAGCATGGGGCCCGCACCCTCCTCTACCTACGAGCATGGGGCCCGCACCCTCCTCTACCTACGAGCATGGGGCCCGCACCCTCCTCTACCTACGAGCATGGGGCCCGCACCCTCCTCTACCTACGAGCATGGGGCCCGCACCCTCCTCTACCTACGAGCATGGGGCCCGCACCCTCCTCTACCTACGAGCATGGGGCCCGCACCCTCCTCTACCTACGAGCATGGGGCCCGCACCCTCCTCTACCTACGAGCATGGGGCCCGCACCCTCCACTACCTACGAGCATGGGGCCCGCACCCTCCACTACCTACGAGCATGAATTCAGCACTTTCCTCCACTATTAATCATGTGATCAGCACCCTACCCACTAGGCAAATCATCTGATGGTCCCTACCTGTGACTGTACGTTGGCTCCAACCTGCGCACCTTGGTAAGAATCTCCATTGAGAGACTGCACGCTCATGAACAAATCTCCAGAATTTGACATGTTAAAAGAACTGGAAGAACCTGGAAAGGAAAGAGTGAGGCACCTGAATCAAAAAAGGAGGAAGTTCAAACCTCAGAGAGAAGAGGTTTGACATGCACAGTTTGAGGTGAAACAGGCAGGTGAAAATAAAGGAAGAGTATACCAGTAGAGTTAATATAGGAGATAAAGAAGAATGAGCAAAGATATTACAAATTATGGAAAGAGAAAGCAACAAGTGAAGAGAGTCCATGTTTAGTACAAGGAGGATACATTATTGTAAGACAGGGTGTTCTGGACCAGGTTAGTATGAAGGATTTGTTCACTGAATTTGCATCCGGTGGAAGAAAATAAATCTGATTTTCTGAGCACCAGAATTGGAGCTGCCAACATGGTCTACCGCTGAGTAATAAATATACACATACACACACACACACTTATAACTATATACCCCAATCACAACATTAAAGTCACCTGCCTAATATTGTGTAGGTCCAGGCGCGGGCTGACGGACGTCAGCCCGGGGGGGCACACGCCGCACTGGCGGCCGCATCACATTTATATTACTTCCGGGGGGCGGGCGGCCCTAGCAGCCGTGATTCTGACCCGATGCCCCCCTGCCCCTGTGTAGGTCCCACTCATGCTGCCAAAACAGCTCTGACCCATCGAGGCATGGACTCCACAATACCTCTGACGGTGTCCTGTGGTATCTGGCACAAAGACGTTAGCAGCAGATCCTTTAAGTCCTGTAAGTGGTGAGGTTGGGCCTCTCCACGGCTCAGACTTGTTTTTCCAGCACATCCCATAGATGTTCAATCAATTAAGATCTGGGAAATTTGGAGGCCAATTTAACCGCTTGAATTCTTCGTCATGTTCCTCAAACCATTCCTGAACAATTTTTGCAGTGTGGCAGGACACATTATCCTTCTGAAAGAGGCCACTGCCATCAGGGAATACCATTGCCGTGAAGGGGTGTACATAGTCTGCAACAATATTTAGGTAGGTGGTACGTTTTAAAGTAACATCCACATGAATGCCAGGACCAAAGATTTCCCAGCAGAACATTGCCCAGAGTATCCCATTGCCTCAGCCACCTTCCCTACTTCCTGCAGTGCACCCTGGTGCCATCTCTTTCCCAAGTAAACATTGCCCACGCACCCGGCCAGTCACACAATGTAAACGAAAACGTAATTCATCAGACAAGGCCACCTTTTTCCACTGCTCCATGGTACAGTTCTGGCGCTTACGTGCCCATTGTAGAAGCTTTCGGCAGTGGACAGGGGTCAGAGAACTCTGACCAGTCCTATACGCAGTAAGCTGCAATGCCCCATTTGTTCTGACACCTTTCTATGACAGCCAGCAATAACTTTCAGTAAATTGGTCCAATCGCATAGAAGATATACTGTAGCACAAATGGACTAGCCTTCGCTCCCAACGTACATCAATCTTGGGCGCCCTTGACCCCACCGCCCGTTGTCCTTCCTTGGACCACTTTTGCCAAGTACTAACCACTGACTGTTCACTATTTACCCGATATATCCACCCTGTGACAGGTGCCAGGGTAATTAGATAAACAATGTTATTCACTTCACTTGTCAGTGGTTTTAATGTTGTGACTGATCACTGGATATACATATACACTACTGCAACGCAAATTACAGTACTACACATTATATACAAAGACCTTGATCTCATTTTCCGTAAACTAAATCCAGATGAAAAGTAAAGACAAACAAAATAATACACACTGTTTCCACTAGCAAAATATGTATCCTTAAGAATGCAGCCCATTGAATTTTTCATCAACTGATAGGGAAACATTTTATGGACGTATAATCACCATATCAGACAATAACAGAGATCTGACACATTTAGGAATTTCATCTATAAAAAAAAAAAAAAAAAAAAAAAAAAAAAAGGGGTTATTTTTCCCTAAAAGCTGTAGATCCATGACTTCGAAAACAAATCACAGCTAAAAGTTCAAGTACATTTTGTATGGAAAAAAAAGGATTTAAGAACAACTGCAGTTATTTTATGTGCATTATTAAAGAACTCTGCTTACTTGAAGTTAGCTGTATACGTAGTTTTTAAACTGCCTGGGGTAAAATAAATATTTGGCACTCCAAGTTTATCAGATGGCTATTCACGATCACTGCTAATCTAAAAGGTTAATAGTTCAAAGGGGAAAATAAAGCTATCAAGGCACTGGAAAACACTAAATGCAATTTCAACAATATCATGCCATGGTTATAGAATACTTTCATAAAAGAGCAATCTGTATTCTAGCTGTCAGTATACCTGTGACTGGATTACCAAGACATCTGCTAGTCTGAATGCACAGGAGGGGGTCGTTCGGTTTCCTATCTCTCCAAGACACAGGATGAAAGTCTAACAGTAAGTAATTTTGGAAATCACTGTTGGATTTAAATAAAATTTAAACTTAACAAAATTTACATCAAAGTTTAGAGAACATATTGCATCCGGATGCTAATCATTGAAAGTAGTATCTCAGACTTTGTGATGCCAGGTAGGAAAGGGGGCTGGCTTACCCCCTGCCGGCATGTGTGTAAGAAACGGTATATAAAAAGCTCTGTTTAACCATGTACTGTATTATACCATCTGTACTTATGGATGATCACTAGTACCTCAAACTAGTGTGTAATGGACCTTGTAAGGACCCCTTGAGCAAACAAACATCACTGCTTAAAGATTTTACTGACACCTATTGCCTGCTGTATCCTGTGACCAACAGATAAGAGCTTACACTCTAAGCAGTTCCCCCGACTGTCCTGTTTTAAGCCCATCATCTGTGTCAATGCTCTGCCCGCTACCAAGCGGACCTGATCCATAGTAAGCAGTCAGGAGGTACCAGCAAACCCACAGCAAAGAGGCGCTTTAGCAGCTACTCCAGAAGTGAGCAGTTGGCACTTGCAGTCAGTGAGTGTCTGGAGGCAAGGTGACACCAGTAGGAGTGTCAGTAACAATCTGTTACCAACGGTTAGAAAGAAACAACCCTTCATCATTCCTCCCATAACAGACCGGGTGTCGACGTAAGCCCATCCGATCATAATACCATGCATTTCCAATAGAATAATTAACTTAACTGAACTCAAGCATCCATTTCTATAAATACAAGGTATCCAAGAACATTCTTGGGCAACCATCTCCATATATATATCCATCTGACAAGGACACGGAACTCATGCTGCTTCTTCCTTCCTTTTGAAGGCCAAAAGCAGCAAAAAAACAAAACAAAGCAAAATACAAAATGCTAGCCCTATATATGACCCCATAAACCTGAAGCATGGTATCACATCAGCAGCTGATAGTCTGATACACAACAATACATCCACAACAAAGCATTCACTGCACATAGTGACCTTCAAAAACACTTCACATCTTATTAACCTTGTGCGTGTATAAAGAAAAAAAAACACTGTTTTCAGATGAATCCTCACCAAAGTGGTAGTAGTTTGGATATTTACAGATTGTACAGTTTGCCACCATTTTAAATCACCTTTCTTCCTGGGTTACAGAATACACAGCAAACTGTGGGACACGAGCTCCGATGTATTTTAAATTAATTACTTACTTGCCATGGTCTAGAATCTCTATAGTACCGACATGCTGTTCCGCTACTATGTAGTTACAGGTTTTGTCTCTATAGAACATGGATATATATTTTAAAACAAATACATCTACTGGCCCAACCCACCACCATCAAAAAAATTAAATATTCCTCATTGTATTTAATAACAGGAAGTCTGGTGTGCCATAGGAAGCACAATATTTCCTACAAATCAGAACTTTTCCCGAATGTCTTCAGTTCTTTTGTGTTTTTGAAACCTTTACATATATAATAATGAATGTTATTAGCAACGTTGAATTAAAAATGTAAAAAAGGTAGAAAAATATGATTTTATATTTTGCTGAACATTTAAAAAAAGAATAACTTGAAAATAAGCACAGCATATATGTAGGTTATAGTTCATGTTTAGGTGTACATACATTTACATATATGTTCTTTAACTATTTTAAATATGTTTTAACGGACACTAATGTACTATTTGATTACCATTAACACAGCCTTGTTATTTGTGGGATTAATATACTCCTAAAATCTCGTTGACTCCTCTGATGAATTTGCCCATGAAACTTACAAACACTACAAATAAATTGTGGTGCGGTCTTAGGACCCAACTGACACTGTCAGAAACCGCACCAACCGAATAAATCAGGCCCATTGATACAGTGACTATAAATCGTATTTGTGTATCAACACAACATTTGTACTTCAAACAGTTATATATTGGTTGTATTTCTCTGGGCCATTCAATGTATGGGAATCAATATCACAATCACTCAAACTATCATTAACCATGAAGGGCGCCTGTGGGACCCTATTACCCCACCACCCAATCAATATTAGCTTGCCTACAAATCAGTATCCTCCTAATACCAAGACTGAACCATGGACCAACACAAATGTATGGAAATATCAAACGGATAACAAAATAAAAAAGCACATATTATATATTTATACATATACACACACACCAAACAGTTGATACCACAAAATAACCACAAAACTGAAACCAAAAGTGACGTGCACGTGTCCCGAGGACCATGCGTACTAACCGAGGTTCTGTGGTGACAGGAACTGCACTTTGTTTTGTGGTTGCACTGCCCCGCGTTCCGTCTGTTTGCTTCCTGAATGAAACACAACACAAAACCAGCAATTTCAAGGATATCAGCCCTTAGCTTGTCATTGGGAAAAATTATTTAACTGCAGGGTTAGCAAGCAATGTGTGCAGCTGGAGACTGGTTGACCAAATGGCTTCATGTGAACCTTGTGTGATCTTCAGTCAGTGTAAATTACCAGAGATGCGGATGAAATAAGTTCATCCTACACTCAGCTCCTATTAACAGACCCCAATACCTCATGCTTTAGAGCAGGAACTGACTGAAAGATCAGTAACAGCTGGAAGTACTTACTTATTACTTTCAAAATGCTTTGCATTACTCAAGAGACATAAAAAAAACCATGTCCCCCATAAAGGTATAAAAGAATCACCTGGGGTAAATAAAAACATACTACTCTCAACTACATCAGTTGTTGTCTAATGGTATCTTTCCTAACTTGATTTCTTGTAAAAGCTTCAAACAAGACAATACTTCTATAAACATAAAAACCACTTGGGGTTAACTCGTACCAAGCCGTTAAAGATTATGTAAAAGTAATATACGAAGCAAGCAAATAAAAAGCATTGATAAGACCATCAAAGCTATAAGGCTTCTTACTGGGGAAATGTAACATTTATCGGCCATATTCCCAAAACTGTAGTAACAGTTAATGACATTCATGACACTCAAAATGCTATGGAATTGGTGATAAAAAATAAAAAAAGTGTCAATTATTTTATCTTGTACAGAAAGCCGTTTCCTCCTCTCTGCTTTCATCAATACAGCCAAATGAGGACATCTTTAGGCAATAGGAAGCATACAACAGTGCTTCTGGATAATGAAGGCAGGGGAGGACAAGGGGCCATCACTACAAAGGACACGGTCACAACAATCTAAACCGTAATATCAGAACACATTGATTTGGCTCACTTACCCACAAGGAACATTCACCACCAATAAAGTGGGAATGGATGATACATTCACTGTGGCCTATATAGGGATTAGGGATCCCTAAAGCCAGATTAGTTGTTAGCACAGATTACATTGATCAGTGTGTTTATGCAACTAGACCACACTACAAAAATGTATGCTGCAGGAGAATTTATTTTGATCACTTTTACAATAAATCCTTATTATGACGCTGGACAGATTTGGTTCCGGGCAGGTGTTAGGAAAAAGTGTGTGTAAAATAAAGTATATGCACTTGTCTCCAGTATATCCCTGTGATGCAGTTTTGAAAATAGAACAAGTAATATATAGAAATTAACAAACATTATGATAGGGCAAAATCAATAATAAAACTGTGCCCCTCTCTCTCTGGGTCATGAATGCCTGCACCATTATATATTGTATAAATTCGCTATGGTGCGAACAGAAAGTCATGTGACACTGTCCTTGTGTAATCCATTCAGAGCCAGCTCGATGATGTCACAAGATGTTCCCCAGCAGCTCACTGAGCACTCTCCTGCCAGTACATGGGCTGTTCACACATTATTACTTGTGTATTCAGCTGGGCAGCAATGAACATTCATAAGAAACTATACAGTTGTACCACACAGTAAATGTAACATGTTTAGTGGTAAGAAATCTGCTTAGCTATCCTTTTAATGTGCCATTCATTTTAGGGGACAAATGTTCACTTAAAATACATCTAATAACTGGGATGCAAGTTGTCGTTACTACACGTGTCATGGTTTATGTAAAACTGCATTACCGAAATTAGATATACTGAGATTACTCTGCTTGGGTTTCTATAAGAAACAAGCACAAGAACTGTATCTTTAAAACTTACTTGAGAAGCTTCTCTAAAACAGTAGATTAAACCTACAGTATAGAGAAGGCCAATATGCAGAGTCTAAAAATTACATTTCCACTCTTTTATACTAGAACTACATCTGCAGAATAAACAATGACATTGTTTCTCTATTCCATCTACAGCACTCTACATCTAATCACCAGGACATGTTCATTGCCGGCATTGGCTAAAAAGACCATGACTCTGTAAGCTCTATGGAGATTATGATCGGGAGTACATACACACCACATGATCGGAAAGTGATTGGAACAAGATTATCAAACAGTACAACTAACCAAAGGAAAGGACAATCGGTACTTTTGAACGATTATCGTTCATCGTGCGCATATACACACTAACACGATATGTGGCAGAGCGGTCGTTTGTTGGGCGATTGGGCAGATAAATCGGCTGAAAAACCTCCAAGTATGTACCTAGCCTAAGTGTTGCCTGATTTTAATACCATTGTGTTAATACTATTCACCATAATATTCTCTCTCTCCTCCAATATTCTACAGGAATATAGATAGAATCAGTCTGTTATAGGAGCTGTTTAAGGCTGTTCATTTTCTAAATGTCAACACACCATTCCAACAGGCTGACTTTCACACACTTTATCAGAGTCAATAACACGCGTCTCATTGTTTGTGGTGTGCACCTAGTGCTATAAAGCTGGTCACACACGGGCTAATCCTACCACTTGGCCCAAGTGTCAGAATGAACCACACTTGGTGGCCAAATTGTCCAAGATCCAGCCAAATCTCTATACAGACCAATAGTCACCTTCCAACATGTCTGATAGCAGACCCTCCAACTGTTCCCTTTCACCTAGTACAAAATGCTTTGCCCACTTAAAATTACTATTACACTTACCTGTTATTATTTAGTTGTTAAAAACACCCTTTCATTCAATTAATTCAACAATGGTAAAGTGGGAGGTTTGGAAGTAGAGCATTTTGTATTAGGACTAAGGGTCATATGTTGGAGGGTCTGCAATAATAATCTGATCAATTTCAATCAGATCATCATCAAGCTGCTTTTGGTATGATCGTGCGGTGTTATCAGGTCAATAGCTTTACATTGCCGTGTATGGCCAACTATACTTTTATCCTTTAAACTGTTTATTTAGGATTCAGGAACAAGTTACTTGTGCATCTGTTTCATAAATCCTCACTCCACTAGTCCCTTTTAATCTGTTAACATACTGGAAACCTCACTGCTCTAGGTTTATGTTGTATAGTTATTGTATCCTGTTTTATTAGTTTATTATGACAGTACTAGGTTTTGTTTACATTTTCTGTATTGTGTTGTATAGTGATGGACTACAAAAATAAATGTTCAAAACAAAAGACATGAATAGTGAAGGGTGCGAGATACGCACATGACAATCACTTCAGTCATAAATTCTCATTACCACTTCCCACCTCTCTCCTTATCCTCATTGTGAACAGTATCATTGTCATTTATTTATATAGCGCCAGCAAATTTCGTACCGCTTTACAATTGGGGACAAACACAGTAAAACAAACTGGTACTATAACTAGGTCTCTCTCTACACATTTTTTGTGAAATGTATAAGTCTTTTATATTACCTCCGCAACTTCAGAATGCCCTATCCTCTCCGCATCAAACTGCTTCTACAGTGCCAATTTTGCATACCACATAGACTGGCTTATTTAAAACAAAAAATGTGTATTTAAATAGATACCTCCTGTTTCTTTTAATTTGCCTATATTCCTAATTACAGTGCAAGCTCTTTTACAGAAGGGAATTCCCCTTTATGTTTATCAAAGTACCATATACCTGTCATCTAGCTAACAAATGCACGCATGCATATTGCAAGCAGCATATGTTAATTCCACTGAAATAAACGAAGGCATGAAATCTGCCAGTAAAGTTAAATACTTCCGGATGCAGAGAGATGGCTAACCAGGAGACAGCAGAGCCGGATCAGGACTAGGATGCCCAGCAATAGAAAAAAAAAAAAGGGGGGGAGAGTGTTGGAGTGGGGTGTGTCTGCTTGTATTTAGAATGATTGCTTTATATAACAGAGCGGTAACAAGAGAAGAGAAAGCTATATTTGATATACGCCACTGTATAGATTTAAAACAAAATCCATAAATGTGACAAGAAAAACTTTTGAGTCAAATAAGTTGACACTTTGAAAATGCCAAAAATATCAATAAAAGTATAAAAGGGGGTTTTAGCATATAATTTGTGATAAAATACTAGTAACTGCTATTTAAACAAATAACAATGGCAAGTCAATTCAGATTCTTCTTCACAAAAATATTTATATTCTTTAAAAACAAAAGGCGCTACATATTAGAAAATGTGTCATCATTTAACAGCTGTGTATTCCCAAATGGCAAGACACGAAAATAACTTATCAAACTCCAACATGTAATGTTCTGAGCCTATCTGAGTACACATTTACTTCTGATGGATTTGCATGCGGTTTATTATTTTTTATACCAATTTCCCCATGAAGCATGCTACCAAGCCATTGAAGAAACCAGCACTAATAATGTTTTTATTAAGTTTAAAAATTGTATTTTAACATCATCTTTTAACATCAGCTGGCTTATTTTTGAGTCCAATTTTAGCCAATTTCCACTCTCTGTGCCATGAACCAAAGTACATGCTTTTTTCCGTCATAAAATATGCAATTCCCCTCACTTCCCTTTTGGTGTGCTCACAATAGGACAAAAAGAAACAGAACTAAATTTCAACTTCTAGAAATGGGGGTAAAGGGCTTAAGAGGATCAAAACAATAGGTTATTATTTTTTGCATGAACTCAACTATCTAATCTCTCTCAGTTAATGAGGTTTTATTCACGTCTCCATTTTTATCTCCCTGCATAATCTCACCTTACTCCTATGTCACAGTTTAATCATACTCTAGCTGTTTCCTTTACTCACAGGCCAGATCTTAGTCCCTATCCCTCATCACCTATCATCCATAAACTCAATTCCTGTTATGCTTAATTCCCCATTGCTTCATCCTTAATCTCTTTCCTGGAGACTTGCCAACTATCCCTGAATCAATTCCTGGAGATTTCATTAGCCAAATGACTTAATCATGACATCAACAAGTGATCAACTACAGAGATCTAATTATTGTACAGCCCATGGCAATAAATTACACCGATCATTCCAATGGAGTCTGTGACAAAACAACAGAGATTATATTACTGGAGTTTTGGGAATGTCCTGCTCACTGCTTACTTTCCCTCCTCCAAATTCATTGATTTATCATTATTACACCACTCCCAGCCCTCTCCTGGATGGATTTGCACATGATCTGTTAAAGTGGCTAGTCAGTGTATGGACAGGTTACAGATAGAGCATCAAAATACATTAAAAATTGTGACAAGATCTTAAATACAAATAACAAATCAGATGATGATTTTGATTACAGGTTGAATCCCTATAATACAGAGTTCGAACAATTATGTCGATGTGGTGAACGTGCCCAGTTCCATGAAAAACTGAACAGAACTAATGAGTTGTGTAGGACATAAATGGGACATTTATACACTTTGCATAGAAGTACCCAATAGTGTTGGTAGTGATGATAATTTTGAGCAAAGGTTATGGCATTTGTTTTAAAAAAAAAATAAAAAAATTGGCCACACAGTGGCAGTAAAATGTGGTTGTTCTCATCTCCGTACAGACAAAAACTGTGCAACAAAGTAAAATAAAGCTGAATTAGAGAGGTTCAACCTGCATGTGAATTACTTTCCAGCCAGTGTGGCTACATCTGCAAGATTAGGTTGGGATGCCATTGATAATTTAATACCACAATAACAATATTATGCCGCTTAATGACACGTATCAGCTTGGCGGTTCATGGTACAGTTACTTTTCAGATCGTTTACCCTTTTGTAAAGGTCAGATTTGTGACCACCCTTTACAAACAGTACAGCAGTCATTTCAGACAGGCCAGACTGTTTCACCATAAGGAGAAGGTATGCGAGGCAGGGGCACATTTTAGATATTGCTGCTGAGGGCCAGAAGGAGGTCTTAAGAGAGCAAATCCCATTACTACTAAAATCATTACGGATATGAAAAAAAAAAAGACATTAAACATCGTGGTAATATCTAAACACAGACAGTGGGAAGCTAATCCATAAAACAAGCAGGGCAAAGCAAATAAAAAAAAAACTTGTAAAAAACAAAAAAAGTAAAATAATATAGAGAAGGGAGTGAGTGAGAGCGAGTGATAGAGAGAGAGAGCGCGGTGTAAGAGAGAAGGTAAGAGGAGGGTGGCAATGGTGCCAGGACAAATGGGAGTAGAGAAAGCGACCAAAGAGCATAGTAAAGAAAGATAAAGGTAAAAGATAAAAACCAAAAGCAGCACCAAACAAAAGAAAACAAAAAAAACAAACTAACCAGCAGAACTGGGAGTTGAGGGCGAATTGGCTTGACTTCCGTGAACTGACACATTGGTAGCAGTCACAGCTGTTTTGGCAGCATAAATATTGGCTTCCTCTTGAAATTTACCTATGTTCTTCTTGTAGCGGATTCGCTTATTTCCGAACCAGTTTGAAACCTGCAGTGAGCGCAAGAGAGATAGCGAGCTATGTTACAGCAATTATTAAGTAGAAATGAAAGAGTCTGAAGTGCTTATATATAGGCAGACGTGTGCCAAAAAAATGTGTGTGTACATGTCACCTTTGTTTTGTAAAGAAAAACTAGAACTACATGTCTGTTTTACTCCACACTTATGTACTCCTGTCCAGGCAGTCACTAGCAAAATCATAAATATCTTTAGTAATCCTCAGTGTGCATCAAGTTAATGTTTACACTTCTACACGTGGGGTGATGATGTGGATATATTTTTTTATCATCAGAAGATTTCATAGTGTATACCAAAGTAAACAAATGTTAAACTCAGAAGAACATCACCCATTAGTAGCAAATGATCTTAGTGTCATTAAGGAGGAGTATTGAAAAAGAGTTTTTTTAAAAAAAACAAATATTTTAAGTGTTCGATGCAATGGCAGTAATAACACTAAATGTCTATGTCCCTGTCGTGTGATACATAACAGTGTAGTTAAACATGTGTAGACGTGTATTCCAGTAAAGTAGAAGACAGATAATTTGAATGAATCACTCTTCATTCACATAACAAACATAAAAAGTAGTGAGGGGAACAGGTGTCATGTATTTTAACAGATGGCCAAAGAGACAGACACTACCTGTGACACGGTGATGCCACACTTCTTGGCTAGCTCCTCTTTGGCCTCTTCGCTGGGGTACGGGTTGCTGAGGTGTGAATAGAAATACTCGTTCAAAATTTCTGTAGCTTGCTTGTTGAAGTTTCTTCTCTTCCGCCTATCGAATAAAAAATTAGAGCATTCAGAAAACAATGTCTGTGTTTCAATTACAGTAATAAAACAGTCGAATTTGAGCTCTGGAAAAGTATAATAGGGAGCCAAAGGAAGGTATAACAAAATATAACTAAAATGAAGGTGTCTGAACCCATTAAACTTGTAGGCTATAGCTCAACATATAGCTCAACATAAGCAGTTAAAGGATAGCGACATTGAATGAAGAGGAGTTTACATATTTATGTCTGAAAGTTCCAAGACAGTCTTAGAATTTTACAACCAAAATGATATATTTCATAGGGCGATGCAATTCTATGACCTTATCAGAACAGCATGACCAATGGCAAAGCACTGCAGGGAGTCTCTGTAACATATCTATATAGATCAATAAGATCAAGAACTATACAAAGTCTTTTCTGTGACAGAACGTAAGACACCTGCAACTTGTTGAGGTTGCATGTGCCAACCAGTAGAGTGACATTTTCCTGCTTTACTCCTAACCTGATCAGCATTTACAAGTCAGCCAATCTTCCCTCCCAAAGAAGTCCCACTATCACAATTTCTCCACCTCAATGGGCAAAACATCAACACTGATACAATACAGTATGTAATACTGTAATAGATCTCTTTTTTCCATAAGTCACTTTAAATCTTTTAAAGATAAAAAGACAACTACAATAATAAAAATCCTCATTCCATAAAAGGAAAGGGCTCCGGAGTGCCCAACGTTTGGTAGAGCACTTTAAAGCATCATGTTTTCTACAGTATACGTAAAGTAACATAAGAAAACAGAACTATATTCCGACTGTTCCTTTACCTACTAAATTTCTGAAAGTCTGCCCCGCTCTAAAGGTGCATGCATGCAAGACCCGAAAATATAAACACACAGGTCTGACTGGATTCTAATAGGCCATTAGGTAATCTGAATTCAAAGATATACATGTGAAGCAAACGTTTTAGTCTCCAAGTACAGGGCAAATACAGATCATGGAACATTTTACCATAATGCCTGGGTATGATCATACCACTTTAAATTTATTAAATAACAGAACCTCTGCTGTAGTTATTTACTAAATTTAGTACAGCTCGCCACGGAGAAGATCCAAAAGACTCTGTAAAGTTCTCTAGGATGCTGAAAGTTTTGGGGGGGGATGGGGATAGAAGTCATACTTACCTATGTTTCCTATCTTACTTCCGGGAGATCCGGAGACAAGGTAGGAAAGTTGAGGCGGGCAGGGCTTTATTTAGAGGTTCACTGTCAAGAGTGGGGGGAGCAATAGAGTTATCAAGCTCCGCCCACCTCAGTACACACTGATTGTGTATGGTCTGCCTGTATGAGACATGCTGTAGGCATGACCCACTATGGTCTCACCGTGCATCCAAGAAGCGAGAGCGCAGGATCATGACGGCTTCACATGTGCTTTGCTTGAGCTGCATCTGGATAGAGCTAAACTTTCTGTGGATAATCCCGACCATTCGCTCAATCTCTTTGGGAGAGATGGGTCTGGTCCTGCTCTGCTCCCGCAGCAGATTCATCACATGTGTAGTAAATTCGTTACAGGCCTAAAAGTTAAAAACATTGGTGAGATTTATAGTCCATTCTCTGCATCTACAGTAGATTTATTTGTTTTTCTTATATTCTTTTCTGTGCTGCAATCCTACATATCATATCATGCACAATTATTTACATTTTTCCACGTACAATAGTTTCATCTAAAACCCAAATTCCTGACCACTGGACTCTGTCCCATGTGGGTCAGGCAAACAATATGCGGTAAGGTGTTCAAATGACCTAAAAAAAAATTAAAGGTGTATCAATAGGTTTTGTAAAATCGCTGATTTTCAGCAATTGTGACGGCAGGTTTTAAAATGGCAATTTTATTAAGGGCAAAATCTGGCATGTGGAGTTGGAAAATATATATTTACAAATCCCACAACCAGGGTTTTGCCTTAAATAACATTGAAGTTTTAAGTCCTGCTGCAAAATTGCCGAAATTTGCGATTTTACAAAACCGATTGTTGATCGTTTACCTTAAAGTGTGTTTTAGATGTTAAGGAATAAAAAAAAAAATCCCCTTCCTCTAGTACTACTCTTTCAAAGTGGAATAACTTTCACTCTCTTTCATTCATCTAAAATGTAATTAACTACAATAGGCATATTACAAGTCACAGAGGATTTCCGAGACCATATAAAAGACAAATAGAAGCAGGTCAAGTGCTTTTATACATGTCACGGATGCCGTTGATGCATACATACAAGCACTTATCTCACCCAAGGAAGGGTATATGATCTGTCCAGCCCACTGGCTTATTAGTGATAGAAAGAAAAGTTTTATTTCTGAATGTGCAAGCAACGGCTTTGCTGGACCCAATTGCAGTTCCCGATTTGCAAAACAAAAAGTTGCATTACAATACCTACCTTTTTTTTTTTTAGGGAGCACCACTCAACTCTGTGATACCAATACAACCAATACTCTGGGGATCAAAGAAAGAAGGTGGAACACTAACTGTAATAAGCGCTCTATTTGGCACGCTCTGATGTCATAACAGACGCATGCGCTGGCAGTGATTGCCCCACCAAGATCTGTATCCGCTACTCTAGTAGTTGTATTGTAATGTTCAATTAACCTCAATACAGTGATGCTTAATAATTCTACAGTTTGAGGATAAGCATAGGAACAAAAGTACCGGATCTAAAAGAGATGATTATAGTTCTATCCTCCAGATGTCACCAACATGTACTTATAAAAAGGTTATACAGCCCTTTTGATAACCTTGGACATTCATATACATGTTACAGTTGTGTATTAGGTTTTAGCCACAACCTCCGGTTCTGGTTACCTGTTCATATTTCTCTAGCTCTGTGTGGTAGATTTGTCTGATTTGTGATAATTTGGCTCTATAATCTGAATGTTCCACTGAGTTGTCGGACCCGGCTCCACCTGATGCGGCGGCAGCTGCAGCGGCGGCTGCTGATCCGCCTCCCTTTTCTGGACCTGCTACACCCTCTGCCAAAAGCATGTTATCCAACCGCATCAGCTGGGGATCCTGAGGCTCCTCCTCTTGCGCCCCCCGAATACTGAGCACTGAAAAAGATAGAAAGACAAGGTAAGTGATAAAGACGGTATGCAACACATATAGGTTTATATTTTCCATTCACTGAAACATGCTTGGGATAGTTTACACTCCCCTTGGGGCTATATGTAAATAAATCACTTTCAGTACACTTTTTGCAATATATTTTTCCATACCCAAATCGTAAAATTACACCAATGTTGTCTCTTTGCTTCCATATACATTTTTAGTATGTACTGCTAAAGCTATGAAAACACACCATTGTTGTACTTTTTTTTTGCTTATGTACAAATCACTAGCCGTGGTTCCTGCGGCATTGAGCAAAGGGAAAAAGCTGTGCAGAAGAAATTACTACAAACATTACAGACACTAAGGCTCGTAATTCTGGCAGATTACAAAGTTTATCATTCCTATGCATTTAACTATTAGAAGATATAATCTTTTATTCACTTGCTTCCTCATTTCAAAAATACCCTCACACCTAACTCACTACCCGTCTATGTAAGAAATAAAATTAAATAAAAATAATAATAGTTTGGTCTATTTCATAAACTGCCACCAGGGGTCTCCTTTACTACCAGATCACTGAAATCACTGAACACTCACTGAACCGTGCAGGGTCCACTTACAAACCACAAAAATCATTTTGAGTTATAAAGGAATTCACATGATCACAAAACCAGTACACACCTCTGCTTTAACAAATAACCAAATCAACTACTACAGTAAGATACAAGGAAATCAACAGGAAAAAACACTAGTGGGAGACATATTAAACAAATACTTCTAATATCGTAATTATTAAAACAAGACAAAGGAAACGGGACGTTTCATCTGACGATATGAGACCTTGTTAATCACAACAGTGAGATATCTGTTAAAAGGGCATAAATACGGCAGTGGCTGACTACCTTTCCAACATTCACAGCAGGGTTAAAGCAGTAGCAAAACCTTTGTTTTAATTCTGGAATCGTATGTTACCATCACATAAAAAGTGGCTCAAATATAGGGAAGGAGTGGAAGGATGTGGTTAGATGCACTGACCAAAGACACAGAAGACATTCTATAGAGAACCAAGGTCGAATCCCTGTGAAACCACATGATGACCTTGAACAAAGCTCTTCAATATAAAAACATACTTTAAAAATATGTATATTTTATGTATATAAAGAACATGCCATGCCAGAAAGTTACATTGGATATGTTGTGTGAAATAAACCCAAAGTACAACTCATCATGACCTGACATGAAAACACTTTGACACGAAGGTGCTTTACTTATGTTCGCGACGTCATTCGAGCCCAATCTACTGACCTCAAAGAGAAGTTTAACGTGTGCTACACGCATTGAATGGAGCAGGCAATGTTTGGAAAACACCACAATAAAATACACAAACTAGTACAACGCACAGAATTGATGTCAGTGGGTATGAGGACTACTCTGACAAGACATTTCACACACAGTCAGTAAATTACTCTGAGTAATCCAGAGTATTAAGTGTTTCATTAAAACTCTTTGAAATATAATTATGGATACAACACATTAACTGTCTGGACTAGCTAGACCTGAGCTGAATTAAAATATGAAGTCAGGGCAGTTTTACTGGAGGAGCAAGAAAGGACATTTACCTTGGGCCCATTACACTTCTATGTAACACAATGCATACCTCACCTCGCCACATTTGCCCAAAGATAATAGGGAAAAATGTTGCTGTGGCGCACACAAAAAGGGAGTGGTCAGGATATGTTTTGGGCATGTCCAGAGTTTCTAAAGTGCTAGGCCACCCCCAACACTCCTCCCACAAAGCACACTTCAATTGGCGCGGGCACCAGTGGCACCTGCAAGGTTTCCCAAACCCAGTCCTCAGGGCTCCCTAACAGTGCAGGTTTTCTGGATCATGTGACATAATTAGGACCACCTGTGGATCTGTTACAATGTGTCAGTCAGTAATGAATACACCTGTGCTCCAGCAAGGAGATATGGAAAACCTGCACTGTTAGGGAGCCCTGAGGACTGGGTTTGGGAAAGCCTGCACTAATGTATAAGCAGAAGGAGTGTGTACCATTCAATAACAAATCACCTTCAATACAAACTTCTGAAAGATCAAGCTGTTCTTCAAATTTATAATATACTCCAGTAACAGCGGATTATCATTAACAAAAATCACGTGACTGGACAGTTGGCACCCCGTTCCAGACAGTGGCACAACAAGTGGCACACTACTTCCACACTACTCCTCACATGCTCTGAAAATTCATCTACCTTATTCCTGCAGTGTCCACCCAATGCATGCAAATTACCACTAAAAGCTTATTGTGGAGACATCAAATATGATGCTTTATCATAATAGCTGTAGCTTCCTTTTGTACTTTTTATTGCCATCGTATAAATAGCTGAAAGGTAGTCGTCCCCTTTGGCATTTTTCACGTTTTTATTTACATCATGGAATTAGAATGTATTTATTCTGGAATTTTGATCAACAAAATACTCTAAAATGTGGACCCCTCATCAGGGGTCCAACCTGTGTACAATTAAAGTATTTCAATTGATTTCAAAATAAATATAGCTGTATGAACTTCCACCATTGTATAGTACATTTTTCAAGAAGATATAAAACATTCAAGCAAATTTTGGGATTATATTGAAAAGCATCAAATCAGGGGATGACTACACGAATATTTATCTTCCCCAGACTACCGCCAAGTAATATCCCCCAGAATACAGTCACGTGGCAAATAAAATTTAATGTTGATTTTCTATTTTCATCTGACCATAGATAACCAAACTTTTTGGCCTCAATACTAAACACTATGCTTTGCACAAGACTAACATTATGGATCATACCATGAACACTGTTCCTACAGTGAAGCCTGGTGGTAGTAGCATAATGCTATGACAATGCTTTTCTGCTTCTAAAAAAAACTTGTCAAAATAGGGGATAAATGTATTGAGTAAGTAAGATATAGGCAAATGGAAAACCTGCTGGAGAACATGGAAGATAATTGAGTGTTTTGCAGGACAATGACCCATGCATTCAGCAAAAGCCATTGGAGTGGCTTAAATACAAACAGACAAAAAAAAGTCTCCTGGAGTGACGCTAAGAAATCCCCAGACTTCAATCCTATTAGAACTCTAGCAGCTTTTTAAGATAAAATGGCCAAAACAGCAATGTCCAAGTATGTAAAGCTGATAGAGAAACACATATGATCTCACAGCTGTAATTACAGTAAAAAGCGCTGCTCACAAGAATTAAAACAATAGGGGTGAATACTTCCAAATAAAAAACAACACAAAAAAACCCGACTAGAATTGTGTAATTAAAACGTTTTCTATTCTTACATTACAGTGTATTCTGTGTTTATCAGTAGTAAATCCATTTTGATTCCAATGCATAAAATAATATAATGTGAAAAATGTCTATACCTATAGCTACTGTATTATCCAGCAGTCCTTTATTTTTCATTGCACCAAGGATATGAAAAGGTTTTCCCTGAATATAATTATGTAAAATGAAGATTACATAGCACTGTTGTGTCATATCCCACACAGAAACAAAAAATGTTGACTGATTAATTTAAGACAGGATCGAAATACATAGGACGCAACAAGACAATAAATTAATAAAATGTATTTAAAACGCGTTAAACCCTTTTGAGCTTGGATGTCAAGTTGTGTGCACACTTCTACGCATGTACATAGAAATTGTGTTTTTACACTGGGGCCCTAAGGCCATTTTAAAATTTGTAGGTAGGTCATTTCCTTATGCCAGAGGAGCCTCATGCCTACATTAAAGATACTAGTCATGTGGGGAGACACTGGTCACGTTTAAAGATAAGCAGTGTTGGCTGGAACTCCCGAGTGTATGTGAAATGTTCAGAATATTCTTTATTCTTGTAACTGTGGGGTGGAAAGTATACACAAAATACCTATACATTATGCCTGGATGTTTATTTCATTTTGCAGACAGGTTCTGTAATGGATCGAAAGCTACCCACACCCCCGACTGGTATAGTTGCGCTGTTCCTGTCATTATCCATACGCTTGTTCGTGTATCTGAAGACAATAACATACCAAAAGAGACCGGCCGCCGCCTGCAGGAAACTCTTCGTGTTGGGTGTCAAAAGGAGAGGGGGGAAAAAAATAAAATGATCATAATTGTACAATAAAAAAGCCTAGCAATTTAGGCAAATTGCTATATCGGTATTTTTTGCGTGTTAGGAATAAAATTTCCTTGAGGTGACGCGGTTAAATCTTTTCTTTCTTTTGAAGCCAAATTGCATGGGTCGCTCTCTGTGCCAATCCACTTGAGAAACACTAACAAAGGCCATTTCTGTGTTAGGGACGGATCGGTGGCAGCTTTTCATGAATACATGAGAATAATTTGGTCTGCTGCATGCTGAGAGCTGGGGCACAGCTCTACATACTGTATTACTGGCGTCTGCTGGGAAAATATCCAGCCAGAGGAGAAGGAAAAGGGAGGGAGACGGGGGGATTAGCAGGGAGATAAAAGAGGAGGGGAAAGATGGAACAGGAGAAAAACAGAAAAAAAAGATGGAGAAAGACGAGAGAGGTAGAAGGCAAAGAAGAAAAAAAAAAAACACTCCAAGATGTGTTAAACTAGGGAAGGCAGGACCAAAAGTCAGCAACGGGGACAGAGATGCAGAAATAAAATAAAGAACAGACTGGATCACAATCACTACAAGATCGCACAGCTTTACGCTTTTCAAATTCGGCAACAAGTTAAACACTCACATACAGATCTGTGATCACATTAGGCACAGATCATGCACACCTCCCAAAATGGTACAGCTTTCACTTACTCACCAGGTCACATTACAGAACAGAAGTTTGTTTTTAATCGGAATAGGAGTTAAACCTAGATACAAGGATAGGGGTACAAGTGTTGCCAACTTTATTAAGATCATATCCTCCTGCCTCTCCTACACAGATGTGGGAACATGCTGTGAATGCCACCATACCAAAAAGCATCAATCTGAAAAGACCAATGTATAGCCACAGTACTATAACATATGTCCACAAACCAACATTTAACGGATTTCATGTTTGTTTTTTTGTAATTTCTCCATTATCACTGTGTTCAATGCATATTAAAAGACATTCCCAAAAATTGACACATACAACCCTGCTATGGTGCATCGCAAGCAGATATCATCTATTTATAAAGCTCCACTAATTCTGCAGCGCTGTACAGAGAACTCGCTCACATCAGTCCCTGCCCCATTGAATCTTACAGTCTAAATTCCCTAACACACACATAGACAGAGTAGGGTTAATTTGATAGCAGTCAATTAAACTACTAGTATGTTTTTGAAATGTGGGGGGAAATCTGAGCACCTGGAGAACATGCAAATACAGGGAGAACATACAAACTCCACACAGATAAGGCCTTGGTCGTGAATCAAACTCATGACCCCAGTGCTGTGAATGGCCCACTCAATATCACTAGTACAGATAGCAGCCAGTGACAAAAAGAGGATATAGGTATATACATATATACACACACACATACAGGTATAGAGTCCCGTAAGGATATGTCAAACAATTAAATATCCATACTTCACTTGAATACACCATGGACCTTAGCACCAAAGCAGGTTTTTGGGATCTGTCCTGCAACTGCAGTGGGCTCTTTAATGCCAAATGTCTTGTTAGCAAAGGTAGGCAGTTTCCTGGCATTTGAAAGGAGACACTGGGGGAAGCCTCATTGTCACCAGTCACTGCACAAGACATGTAGAGGTGACAGTAAAGTGACACTGTGTCCCAGCTGCCTGAACCCTCTCTCCTGCTATGGGTAAAACGCAGCATCATGTGTATATATGTATGTGTGTGGCAGCTTTACAAGGCTATGCACTTTTGACTGGCATTGAGTTTATGTGAAAGTAATTAACAGTAATTAATCCTTAATTACAGTAATTAGTAGAGTCGCAGTAAATTAAGCCACATCTGGAGCAGATGAGGGCTTCTGAATGGCATGGATGCTACAGGCTAGGTGAGGAGGGGATATCAGAATGCTGGTACACAGGCCTATGAAGATACGAATAAGGAGAACTACAGAGGCATTTGGCCCGAAGCAGAGGAAGGAGTAAGCAGTAACAGAGGTAAAAGATTTGTGTTTGAGAGCAGAGTTAATAAACATCTGGAAGACTATTTGTAAATATCAGGATACTTAATAGCAGAATAAATGACAGCACAGTGGATCCTCAAAATCACCGTTAGTGCTATTGGGTTGAGAGAACTTTAATATTCAGTAGGTGCTCGGCAGGAAAGAACATGAAAGTCACGGTACCAATCTGTGGCATTAAGCCAGATGACAAAGAGCTCATAACAATTGCGTTCACTTATACAGAATGCCTACAGAGTCTGACCATTCTCTCAAGCCAAGAACATTACGTTTGTTTTGCAAATCCACAAGACTGTCATATAAGAAAACGTTTGGAATTACCATTTGCCAGATGCACATCGCAAAGGAAAAAAAATGCAGATGAGAAAGGTTGCAGACAAAGTTACACTACTGCTATAAATCTCAATGCAACTTTCCTACACTAGTCATTCACCTGGGCCTGTTATTTAAGCTCCAATTTTGTGTCTTCAAAATGCACCTTAATGTTGTGAAATGCCCACTCCCATTTACCTTAATTTGAAAACAGTCAGCAGAATCACAATGGAGAAAAATATTAAATTATAATTCTGTATATGTACTCTTACAAGCAGTGTATAAAAGCTTTAGCCTTACTTTACACGCACTAATGTTTTTTTTACTTATAAGTGTATCCCATAGTGTCTCCAATAATTAACAGTGTAGAGAAGTAACGGAATACTACAGTCCTAGCAATGTTATTATAGCGGATATCAAATAAGGTCATGGATAACTAGACATCATGTGATAGCTAAGGTCTCTGCTCATTTTGTGCACAGCTTTCTTTTATAAAACCACCTGACGTGAATACAGTCAGTCTCTACTGGCATGTACAAATAAATGATAGTCACAGTGTATGCAAAATTGTAGCTGCTATATCTGGCATCCCTATGATGCATCTACAGAATAGTTAATTTCATTTGCATTCCAGTGGCTCCATAATGTATCATATTGTTGTAATGCACTATGTCCGCATGGACTATAATACAGATGTCCTATTTTCCTTTGAAAAAAGCTCAATCTCCTGGTCATATGACCAAAGAATAACGCTTATAGCAGTTATAAAAACAAAAACAATGTCACCCATTTTTGTATAGAGGCTTACACACACCTCCATTACAAAACGATCATGAATTACAACTTACACTACATAGCTGCAACAATACTTAATGA